>NC_064638.1:638742537-639044583 GCF_023864345.2 Schistocerca serialis cubense
TACAGCTCTATTTTCATGCATTCTGTCTACATGCTCTCACGTCTGTTTCTATTAGATCAGTTTTTTTCTGCACTGAGTCAGCCTGTAAGTCATTTGTATAGCCTTCATTCCTGAAGTGATCTTTTCTGGTGCACCCTTTAACACTGTGAAGAAATACCATTTCCGCAGCCTGGATCCCATTATGTCTTTTTGCGTAGGAACCCAGGTTTCATATTCATAGAACGTATTAGATATTGCCACGACTTTATAAAACACAATCTGCGTCTCTTGCTTGTTTTTTCCCTGTAGCATCATTCAAATTGCTGCGCAGATTGCGGTAAATTTTTGATCTTGTTACCAATTTAATTCTCCAAATTTCGTCCTACGTCAAAGCCGAAGTACTGGTATTACCTTATTTCTTACAATTATCTTATAGATGATTTTTATTTATGGTGCTCTTTATATGACCTATATTCGTCTCATAAGCTGCTACATGGTCACGAACAGAAGAGTGATCCAGAAAATATAGAATAAATTTCTTCATTTGCGTCTATGTTCACAAACTTGATAGGTCCTCAGACTATTGGTTTCGATCAGCAATGTACATCTTCAGATCTGTTTTAAAAACAAGTCCTAATATAAAGGAACCATAGTGGTATTGTCAAAAGTTAAATACAAAATCAGCACCAGTATCGTCCCACATATATAAAATATGTTATACATATAACAGATCTGAAGATGGTCATTGCTGGCCCAAACCGATAGTCTTTCTCTCATAGTTACCTCAGCATCGGCAGTCCTCTCCCGGAGATCCGAACTGGGGGCTAATCTATACTCATTTGTCAATGCAGAGATCATCATAATATTTTTCAACCTACAGACCACGTGTCCTGTAGATACGCCTTAAGTGACATTAAAGCAACTATTTGCACTTCCTTCTGCATGCTAATGCCATTGATCGCCACTTATTCTTTCTCCTTTTAGGACAAATTTCCCACACCAAGGGCAATGGGGCGCCCCTAACTTTGTCCTACCCTCCGCCCTCGCAGACAAGGATGCTCACAGAACAACGTTAAATCCTCGTACTGGAAGTCTTCAGTCGCCACTGTTGCCAGCGATTTTCATGCAAAATTTATCCAGTGGCTTGGATAGAAAGCTGAATTTAGGATGTTTTGATTAGTAGCCAAAAATACCACTCCAAACACACGGGTAGGGAAGGGACGTGCAAATCTTCGAGACGTGTCTAATTGGAAGACACGACGTTGAGCCACACGGAATTTTTATGTATTATTACTTCCGCTATTTTACCACTTGTATTTGGGTGCTGCCACTAGCAAAGCAACTGCAGTCATGTTTAGAAATCGGTGATAGGTGTGTCGAAGTAGGAGTAACAGTAGTGCGGACTATCTCGGCTAACCGCAGTCCCTGTCCATATCCTCCATGCTTGCTAATGTTTTATTCCCGCTGGAGGTTGAAGAAGATCTCGTGTTCGGGTCCTGATGTGCCACACATTTTCATTCGTCGCCGCTGATTCCGTATGAAGTCCCAATGCAGCTGACATTAGTAATTGCTTTACTTTACTTTCGTCCCTCCACCTCTCTGTGTTCAGTTTACATAATATGTATCACAGCTGTGGATTCCGCGTGGTGTCTGTCCTTTCGGACATGCCCAAAAGACCAGACACCTTGCCTTTATATGACAGCGTCAATTGGTTACACTCTTCGTT
The DNA here is from genome assembly GCF_023864345.2 of Schistocerca serialis cubense. Taxonomy (NCBI): domain Eukaryota; kingdom Metazoa; phylum Arthropoda; class Insecta; order Orthoptera; family Acrididae; genus Schistocerca; species Schistocerca serialis. Next base: position 638,744,243 of record NC_064638.1, read on the forward strand.
GCGTTCAACGCTTGAACAACATGACGTGAGACAGGTCTCCAGTGCTTATTTTTAGTTTGTTCGTCTCTAAGGCTGCACGTCCGTTGCAATCACGTGAAACAGCCTCTTGACGCTGTAATGGCATCCAACCGTTCTTTTTCCGTCGTTCACGATGAATAAGGTCACCACCTGTGTTACACACCAGGCAAACTCACAACTTGATTGCTGGTTCTGCCGTTATGCAGGGAAATTTGTTCCATAATTTGCAGATTTCAGTAACTGAAGAAAACTGATTACTTATATGTCCTCATCTTAGTTTTTAATACCAAAATCCTAGTAACCTTGTACCAGCCGAAGACCATGAATGTTCACCACATCATTAACACCCTAGATACAAATACCGTAAGCTGATATAGATCGCCTTTTGCATAATCCCCTCATATTATGAGTAATAGTAGGAAACAACACGAGTCAACTCAGTGGTCAAAAACCAGATCTACTGCAGGTCAGTTGGAAATAAATTTCAAATATAACGAAGCAGTAATTTATATTTCCCTAAATGGCACATTCAAATTTTGATTTGAGTCCGCTTGGCTGACTGAATAGTGTATTGATCAAGGTAGCACTTAACTAAGAATATTCACTTAAATATGCTAGACAGTACTCAACGTTTTCCATGCCTTATTGGAATACCTATAGATTATTTGATAACACCTCTCTCCACAGTGATTGTACACATTTTGCCCTAAAAACAATAACATCACGCTGACGTTGGATATTGGCCCCATTTATTAAGATCAGGGCCTAATGTGAAAAGCCTGAAAATAATTTATGAAATGGGAGTTCAAATAGAGTGCAAAATGCCTATCCAATTACATATGCGGTCCACAAGTCACTCACACACGTTTTGACTAAGAGAGACTTTCTGTCGATAACGCATCATGTCACAGTTCCCCGTGAAGTTACTCTTTCTCTGGAGGTGTATGTATCACTCATCTTCAAGATTGCTCCTCCATGGCAGTGAACAGTCGGTCACATGTCGAGACGTACTTCTGCTCGTGTGGTGTAACTCAGCTCTCAGGGCCACCCTGACCCACACCGAGCGCCGTCTAAGTGATCCTGAAGGGAGCACCGTTCATCTCCAGCACGGCCGTCTCCATTGATCACAGCGAGATTCAGCCACCACTGTCAGCGCTCAGCGGAAACCGCATCTGGAGTCTCCGTCTTTGGTTGTGGCGGCCGTTTCTAATCTCTGCTGCTGACGATGCTGTTTCTCTCGAGCTTAGTTCAACTGGACATGGCATAAATCTATTTTTTTACTTATCGAATAATGTACGTAAATAAATATTCATTATTTACACCCTACACCTATAGGGTCAACAATATACGGTTGGTGAAGGATCACAAAACTGAGTAGTTTGAAACGTGAAGCATATGGTCAAAAAGCTATAAGTAGTTTCTATTGAGATAAACAAACTTACACCATACAGGAATAGCTTAAGTACAAAGCAAGTTGTTGAAGCTTACTACCTCAACTCTCCGCGCATGTTTTACGACGATGCATACTACTTCAAGTATCAGGGCATGCATTGCATCGATGCATAAAATTTTGCCGCACTATCTCGTAATCCCTGATGTCTGTTGTACATAAAGATACGAAACTAGGGTCGCACTAATTACTTCGTCTTCAGTTGTTTACAAACACATACCTCACACACAGCGCGTCAAGTATTCTTTATTAGCCATTGATTTCTTACTACAAAAATACTCAGTTTACCATTATTTACCGTTTGTACGACTTTCATCACTAATGTTTGGGACATCTTATATTTTTTTCTTGTTGAATTAGCAGTAAATCCTTAATTTTTTCTAACTTTCTGCTCGCCGGTACAGCAGTTAATAAGCATGTTCTGATAAGAGGACCGCTGCGATTAATATTTCTCAAAGTACAATCAAGATCGTAAACACCAAACTACAGAGTACACAACGACATTGAAATTCAACAGGCCTCTTCTTAGTCGTTGAAATGATAGTGGATTGTCAAGTCTATTACCTATTTTATATTTTATGTCGTGAAGCTAAGAAGAACTGCAGTATTATATTTCCCAATACTGTTTTGTCTGCAAGTTCAACATTTGATTGTTAACGCGATTTCCAGAAACTAATCTTAAGTCGCTGAGCCTTCGCAGAGCGCGGAGTAAAGAGCCGTTCTCTCCAAAAGTCGTGTTATTGTGGCCAGACTCTCGCTGTCTCCATGTTACGTAGAGAGCTTACGGAAGGTGGTTCGTGTTTGCCTGGTCCGAGATGCTCCTCCGTGACCCTTCGTGGCCGCGCTGAAGGTCACGCGCGCCACACGTGGAGCCTCTGGCGCCTCAGGGCCGCGCAGATTGAGACACCTCCATAGCCTACTACTGACCTAGGCTCAGAAGCACCCAGCACCTACTGCCTCACGTGTAGACTTGCTTACAAGAAGTGTGCTGAGGAACTCGCAGTAAACTAAGGCTTTTCCACTCTGCAACATCCTGAAACTAACTATAAAATGTATCACCTAAACGTTATCCCAAATGGGAGCCGACTTGAGTGCATAACCCCCTCAGTCCAAAAACATTCGAGATTGAATGAATGAAAAACTGAATAAAAGTAACATGGTGGTTTCAGAGCCTCATATGCTCTACAAAATATCCTCCCACTTGAGTGCAACGCACATAAAGTTCACACGACCATGTGAAACTGTATTTGTGATGTTGTTCAACTCACGCAGCCTACTGGCCTGACTGTCGGTTATGTCGTCAAAGCGTTGACCCTTCATGTAAATTTCTACAGAAGTTGTTTCGTCGTAGGTTTGTATGGATAACATCAACTCTCGTCAACCGTGATTATTTTTCCCAGAAATGCACTTCAATCAAGTTGCTGCAGGCTTCCACCCGTCGTTTTCTGTTCAAGAGTCAAGGTGTGGGAGACAAACATTGCACACACTTTTCTCTTTTTCAAAACATTCTGGAGAACGTCTTGAATACTTCATATTTAGATGTGTAGTTCAACAACCCGGGCAGAACAGATGCACCTTGTCGAAATGCTGTAGCGTAGCACACGGCGACTTCCTGTTAAAAATATGTATTTTTCAAGTGATACTTTGTAAACGGCATGCTGTAATTTAACTAACTGTTGTACAAGTGTACATGTGTTAAACTGACAATGTACTGAATATCACAGAAAGTAAATACTAACAATGTACATTAAATGTGTTCCACACTACGAGTATGTGATCGAAAGTATCCGGACACCTGGCTGAAAATTACTTAAAAGCTCGTAGCGCCCTCCATCGGTAATGCATGAAATCAGTATGGTGTTAGCCCACCGTTAGCCTTGATGACAGCTTCCATTCTCGCAGGCATACGTTCAATCAGGTGCTGGAAGGTTTCTTGGGGAATGGCAGCCCATTCTTCACGGAGTGCTGCACTGAGGAAAGGTGTCGATGTCGATCGATGAGGCCTGACATGAAGTAGGCGTTCCAAAATATCCCAAAGGTGTTCTATAGGATTCAGCTCAGGACTCTGTGAAGGCCAATCCATTACAGTGTAACAACTCCGCCACGGGCCGTGCATTATGAACAGGAGTTCGATTGTGTTGAAAGATGCAATCGCTATCCCCGAATCGCTCTTCAATAGTGGGAAGCAAGAAGGTGCTTAAAACATCAATGTAGGCCCGTGTTGTGATAGTACCACGTTAAACAACTAGAGTTGCAAGCCTCCTCCATGAAAAACACGACCACACACAACACCACCGCCTCGGAATTTAACTGTTGGCTCTACATATGCTGGCAGATAACGTTCACCGGCCATTCGCCATACCCACACCCTGCCATCCGATCGCCACATTGAGTACCGTGATTCGTCACTTCACACAACGGTTTTCCACTGTTCTATCGTCCAATGTTTAGCTCCTTACACGAAGCGAGGAGTCGTTTTGCATTTACCGGCGTGATGTATGGCTTACGAGCAGCCGCTCGACTATGAAATCCAAGTTTTCTCACCTCCCACCTAACTGTCATAGTACTTGCAATGGATCTTGATGCAGTTTGGAATCCCAGTGTAATGGTCTGCTTATATGTCTGCCTATTACACATTACGACACTCCTCAGCTGTCGGCGGACTCTGTCAGTCAACAGACGAGATCGGCCTGTACGCTTTTGTGCTGTACGTGTCCCTTTATGTTTCCACTTCACCATCACATCGGAAACAGTGGACCTAGGGATGTTTAGGAGTGTGGAAATCTCGCATACAGACGTGTGACACAATGACACCCAATCAACTGACCACGTTCGCAGTCCGTGAGTTCCGCGTAGTGCTCCATTCTGCTCTCTCACGATGTCTACTGATGATATGGAGTACCTGGCAGTAGGTGGCAGCACAATGCACCTAATATGAAAAACATATGTTTTGAGGGGTGTTCGGATACTTTTGATCACATAGTGTATCTCGTAAACCATACAGAAGAGGGCAAACGTACTTATCAAGTTTTTTTTTGTGTTCAAATAATCGTTCCTGTCGTATCCCTGAATATTGACTATTCCTAACCTCCCTGTAGCCCTATATTAATTCATTGTCTACAATAAGGAATGAAAGCGAACTAAATCACGTGCACATTTTTCATTGCCTAAATGAAGAGTGAAATAATACATTATTACCTATGAAGAATAATAGAACAAATCGTGGGAAAATGACACCCTCCGTTCAAAACATTCCTGAACTCAATCTGCTCCCGTCGTAAAAAAAGATATCAGTGCTCTAACTACGGTGGTCGCTTGAACTAACAACTGCATACATCGTATGTGCATTTGACCACCGAGTTGTGAGCAGGCACTGTAAAGTAATGGGCGTGCCAACTTGGAAGAGAACATGTTTGACACAGTGTACAGTCAATTTTGGTAAAGACTTTACGGTGCATAGTTAACCGATGCTTCTCTCTGACACACTCTCAGTCTCCCTCACTACCTCACTCGGTGTACACCATGGACAACTGCATGTTCAAGAAGCTGTTTTAATGGAAGAAAGACACGCCAAGCAATGAGGCTAGAATCAATGAAATAGGTTTGGCTAGACTAAAACGTCAAAGAGTTTGGGTGGGTAAGACGCATACGTACGCACTACAAGACCAAAAGCAAATCTGTTCCATTTCGGAAACCATTCGCTGTAGGCCATATGTCCCTATGAAGATTTTTTTTTCAAATGAGCGTTCCTGTCACATCCCATGCTGACCATTCCTCCTGGACCACACTACATTTTTCTTTTCAGTTAAGGAACAAGAAAGAAAGACGATTAATAATGTACAGCCAGTTTTAATTGCATCTGATTATTATGTTGTAATAGTTATTTAGAGCAATTGTACTTTTTTGTCCGTTTCACTAGGGATTAATCCCTCAGTATCTGTCAGAGGGAGAATTAAGTAAAACAAGTTTAGTTGTGCGACCATTTTCGCAGCATGTATATAAACAATCTTTTATAAATTTAAACTCCTCTTTTGCTGTAGTTAATAATACATAATTTCCGGGTGCCTTTCACCTCTTATATCGAATGCGCCATCCGTAGACTTATTTCCTATCTGGCAAAAAGGTGCGTTCCTCTTATCTAGGAATACGCTGACAGACGTATTTCCATTTCATTCATGAAACTTTGACTCATATTTGCGCTGAAATGTATCGTTTCTAAAACTTTGTTTTTCGTTTGCTGAACGGTGTGAAAGACTTCATGGGATACGTGGCAATAGCTTCACATTTATGCCAAGAGAAGTCTTGCAGTTTTTGAGGGCGAGCTTTTTCTTTACATGGCGCCTCTTGTCAGACATGAAGACAACATAAAGCTCATACATCTACATCTACTTTTAGACTCCACAAGCCACCCAACGGTGTGTGGCGGAGGGCACTTTACGTGCCACTGTCATTACCTCTCTTTCCTGTTCCAGTCGCGTGTGGTTCGCGGGGAGAACGAGTGCCGGAAAGCCTCCGTGCGCGCTCGAATCTCTCTAATTTTACATTCGTGATCTCCTCTGGAGGTATAAGTAGGGGGAAGTAATATATTCGATACCTCATCCAGAAACGCACCCTCTCGAAACCTGGACAGCAAGCTACACCGCGATGCAGAGCGCCTCTCTCGCAGAGTCTACCACTTGAGTTTGCTAAACATTTCCGTAACGCTATCACGCTTACCAAATAACCCTGTGATGAAACGCGCCGCTCTTCTTTGGATCTTCTCTATCTCAGCCGTCAACCCGACCTGGTACAGATCCAACACTGGTGAGCAATACTCAAGTATAGGTCGAATGAGAGTTTTGTAAGCTACCTCCTTTGTTGATGGACTACATTTTCTAAGGACTCTCCCAATGAATCTCAACCTGGAACCCACCTTACCAACAATTAATTTTATATCATCATTCCACCTCAAGAAGTAACTGCTGTCAGTGTTTGTTCCGCTATCATACAATCATACAATAAAGGACCCTTCTTTCTAGGTATTCGCAATACATTACATTTGTCTTTGTTAAGGGTCAGTTGCCACTCCCTGCATCAAGTGCCTATCCGCTGCAGACCTTCCTGCATTTCGCTACAATTTTCTAATGCTGCAACTTCTCTGTATACTACAGCATCATCCGCGAAAAGCCGCATGGAACTTCCGACACTATCTACTGGGTCATCACTACTGGGTTATCACTCCTGGAAATTGAAATAAGAACACCGTGAATTCATTGTCCCAGGAAGGGGAAACTTTATTGACACATTCATGGGGTCAGATACATCACATGATCACACTGACAGAACCACAGGCACATAGACACAGGCAACAGAGCATGCACAATGTCGGCACTAGTACAGTGTATATCCACCTTTCGCAGCAATGCAGGCTGCTATTCTCCCATGGAGACGATCGTAGAGATGCTGGATGTAGTCCTGTGGAACGGCTTGCTATGCCATTTCCACCTGGCGCCTCAGTTGGACCAGCGTTCGTGCTGGACGTGCAGACCGCGTGAGACGACGCTTCATCCAGTCCCAAACATGCTCAATGGGGGACAGATCCGGAGATCTTGCTGGCCAGGGTAGTTGACTTACACCTTCTAGAGCACGTTGGGTGGCACGGGATACATGCGGTTGTGCATTGTCCTGTTGGAACAGCAAGTTCCCTTGCCGGTCTAGGAATGGTAGAACGATGGGTTCGATGACGATTTGGATGTACCGTGCACTATTCAGTGTCCCCTCGACAATCACCAGTGGTGTACGGCCAGTGTAGGAGATCGCTCCCCACACCATGATGCCGGGTGTTGGCCCTGTGTGCCTCGGTCGTATGCAGTCCTGATTGTGGCGCTCACCTGCACGGCGCCAAACACGCATACGACCATCATTGGCACCAAGGCAGAAGCGACTCTCATCGCTGAAGACGACACGTCTCCATTCGTCCCTCCATTCACGCCTGTCGCGACACCACTGGAGGCGGGCTGCACGATGTTGGGGGGTGAACGGAAGACGGCCTAACGGTGTGCGGGACCGTAGCCCAGCTTCATGGAGACGGTTGCGAATGGTCCTCGCCGATACCCCAGGAGCAACAGCGTCCCTAATTTGCTGGGAAGTGGCGGTGCGGTCCCCTACGGCACTGCGTAGGATCCTACGGTCTTGGCGTGCATCCGTGCGTCACTGCGGTCCGGTCCCAGGTCGACGGGCACGTGCACCTTCCGCCGACCACTGGCGACAATATCGATGTACTGTGGAGACCTCACGCCCCACGTGTTGAGCAATTCGGCGGTACGTCCACCCGGCCTCCCGCATGCCCACTATACGCCCTCGCTCAAAGTCCGTCAACTGTACATACGGTTCACGTCCACGCTGTCGCGGCATGCTACCAGTCTTAAAGACTGCGATGGAGCTCCGTATGCCACGGCAAACTGGCTGACACTGACGGCGGCGGTGCACAAATGCTGCGCAGCTAGCGCCATTCGACGGCCAACACCGCGGTTCCTGGTGTGTCCGCTGTGCCGTGCGTGTGATCATTGCTTGTACAGCCCTCTCGCAGTGTCCGGAGCAAGTATGGTGGGTCTGACACACCGGTGCCAATGTGTTCTTTTTTCCATTTCCTTGAGTGTATATCGTGAAAAGCAATGGTCCCATAACACTCCCCTGTGGCACGCCAGAGGTTACTTTAACGTCTGTAGACGTCTCTCAACTGATAACAACATGCTGTGTTCTGTTTGCTAAAAACTCTTCAATCCAGCCACACAGCTGGTCTGATATTCCGTAGGCTCTTACTTTGATTATCAGGCGACAGTGCGGAACTGTATCGAACGCCTTCCGGAAGTCAAGGAAAATAGCATCTACCTGGGAGCCTGTATCTAATATTTTCTGGGTCTCAAGAAGAAATAAAGCGAGTTGGGTCTCACACGATCGCTGTTTCCGGAATCCATGTTGATTCCTACAGAGTAGATTCTGGGTTTCCAGAAATGACATGATACGCGAGCAAAACACATGTTCTAAAATTCTACAACAGATCGACGTCAGAGATTTAGGTCTATAGTTTTGCGCATCTGTTCGACAACCCTTCTTGAAGACTGGAACTACCTGTGCTCTTTTCTAATCATTTGGAACCTTCCGTTCCTCTAGAGACTTGCAGTACACGGCTGTTAGAATGGGGGCAAGTTCTTTCGCGTAGTCTGTGTAGAATCGAATTGGTATCCCGTCAGGTCCAGTGGACTTTCCTCTGTTGAGTGATTTCAGTTGCTTTTCTATTCCTTGGACACTTATTTCGATATCATCCATTTTTTCGTTTGTGCGAGGATTTAGAGAAGGAACTGTGTTGCGGTCTTCCTCTGTGAAACAGCTTTGGAAAAAGATGTTTAGTATTTCAGCTTTACGCGTGTCATCCTCTGCTTCAATACCATCATCATCCCAGAGTGTCTGGATATGTTGTTTCGAACCACTTACTGATTTAACGTAAGATCAGAACTTCCTAGGATTTTCTGTCAAGTCGGTACATTGAATTTCACTTTCGAATTCACTGAACGATTCACGCATAGCCCTCCTTACGCTAACTTTGACATCGGTTTAGCTTCTGTTTGTCTGAAAGGTTTTGGCTGCGTTTAAACTTGCAGTGAAGCTCTCTTTGCTTTCGCAGTAGTTTCCTAACTTTGTTGTTGAACCACGGTGGGTTTTACCAGTCCCTCACAGTTTTACTCGGCACGTACCTGTCTAAAACGCATTTTACGATTGCCTTGATCTTTCTTCCGTAAACACTCAACATTTTCAGTGTCGGAACAGAATTTTTGGTTTTGATCTGTTGGGTAGTCTGAAATCTGCCCTCTATTACTCTTGCTAAACAGATAAACCTTCTTCCCTTTTTTCATATTCCTATTTACTTCCATATTCAGGGATGCTGCAACGGCCTTATGATCACTGATTCTCTGTTCTGCACTTACAGAGTCGAAAAGTTCGGGTCTGTTTGTTATCAGTAGGTCATAAACATCTGAGTGTCCCAATCCATATCTGGTAAATTGAAATCTCCACCTAAGACTATAACATGCTGAGAAAATTTATGTGAAATGTTGTTCTGCCACTAATGCTGCTGAGTCGGGAGGTCGGTAAAAGAAGCCAATTCTTAACCTAGCTCGGTTGTTGAGTTTAACCTCCACCCATAATAATTCACAGGAACTATCCACTTCTACTTCACTACAGGATAAACTACTACTAACAGCGACAAACACGCCACCACCAATCTATCCTTTCTAAACACCGTCTGTGACTTTGTAAATATTTCGGCAGAATTTATCTCTGGCTTCAGCCAGCTTTCCGTACCTATAACGATTTCAGCTTCGGTGCTTTCTATCAGCGCTTGAAGTTCCGGTACTTTACCAACGCAGCTTCGACAGTTTACAATTACAATACCGATTGCTGCTTGGTCCTCGCATGTCCTAACTTTCCCCCGCACCCTTTGAGGCTGTTGCCCTTTCTGTACTGGCCCGAGGCCATGTAACCTAAAAAACCACCCAGTCCACGCCACACAGCCCCTGTTACCCGTGTAGCCGACTGCTGGGTGTAGTGGACTCCTGACCTACCCAGCGGAACCCGAAACCCCACCACCCTATGGCGCAAGTCGAGGAATCTCCAGCCGACACGGTCGCAGAACCGTCTCAGCCTCTGATTCAGACCCTCCACTCGGCTCTGTACCAAAGGTCCTCAGTCAGTCCTGTCGACGATGCTGCAGATGGTGAGCTCTGCTTTCATACCGCTAGCGTGAGTGGCAGTCTTCACCAAATCAGATAACCGACGGAAGCCAGAGAGGATTTCCTCCGATCCATAGTGACACACACACCATTGGTGCCGACATGAGCGACCACCTGCAGAGGGTGCACCCTGGACCCTTCATGGCATCCGGAAGGACCCTTTCCACATCTGGAATGACTCCCCCCAGTATGCGCACGGAGTGCACATTGGTTTTCTTCCCCTCTCTTGCTGCCATATCCCTAAGGGGCCCCATTACCCGCCTGACGTTGGAGCTCCCAACTACGAGTAAGCCCACCATCTGCGACCGCCTGGTTCTTGCAGACTGAGGGGCAACCTCTGGAACAGGACAAGCAGCCATGTCCAGGCGAAGACCAGTATCAGCCTGAGACAGAGCCTGAAACCGGTTCGTCAGACAAACTGGAGAGGCCTTCCGTTCAGCCCTCCGCAATGTCTTTCGCCCCCTGCCACACCTCGAGACGACCTCCCACTCTACCACGGGTGAGGGGTCAGCCTCAATGTGAGCAGTATCCCGGGCAGCCACAGCTGTACTCCGATCGGGGGATGCGTGGGACAAGCTGGCCGTCCCCGACAAACCAACATCCGGACCCCCACAGTGATGCCCATTGGCAACAGCCTCAAGTTGTGTGACCGAAGCCAACACTGCCTGAAGCTGGGAGCAAAGGGATGCCAACTCAGCCCGCATCTGAACACAGCAGTCGCAGTCCCTATCCACGTTAAATACTGTTGTGCAAAGAACGTCTGAACTAACCTACAGAGAGCACAAACAATTCGACACAAAATTTAAACGGTTATTAAAATCCAAGATTGCCTAGTAAATGCAAATGCTGCTACTGGCGCACTGCTGGCACACTGCTCGGCGGCAGAAGGAGACTACGCGATTTTGCAATATTCAGGTACTAAAACGCGATGCTACAACTCTCAAATACTATAATACTCCAGAAATTTATGAATTAAACAATGCAAGTACCCAAAAACACGCAAAGAAATTAAGAATTACACTATGTAACAAATAAGTAAACTAAGAGTGTACGACTTGCTGCTGGCAGCTGCTTGTCCAACGGCGGCAGGGAGCACACAGTTTATGTGTATTCCGCTGTGTATGTCTGGTGGCACATCCGAGACGGAACTGTTCTAATGTGCTTTGTCTTTCCTGTAGTGAACGTGTGGTGGAGCGGCAGCGTAAGCATGACGCGCCTTTGGGACATTCAGTGAGCTCGCAAGTATGGTGCTGTAGCCGTTCGTCTCCTCAAGCCGGATATAACACCTCAGCTGGTGACGGACAAATGGACTATTAGCAAGACTAGTAGGGACGCCATCGAGAAATTAATAGCAAATTTGAAACACCTGGATTTCGCGGACAAGCGGACGCGCCGATTGGTCATCAACGATTTCGTCCAGATTTGCGGCATACGTAGGACTTAGACGGAAACTAAACTGATAGAAGTGGGAGCTCCAAATGGGCGAGCGTTTAGAAAAAATATGATTTCTGCCCTGGGTCGGGCGAGGCGTGAGCCACTTGTGTTAGGGTAGTTTCCAGGCAGCGGTTGGCGTAGACGGAAGTGCACAGAACGGCAATCCGAGTGCCGTGGGATCGATTCCCTATGCTGAACTTTCGTTTTTTCTTTTAATTTTTTTAAGCTACTTACACTGTAAACTGAGATAATGTTCAACACATTATATTTGATGTGATTAAACCCTACGTGCAGTAGAACTGACTTTTATCTGTAAACTGACTGGTTGGGAGGAGAAAAAATCCACAGTAATGCGACGAGACTTTTGAGGATGAAGATGGATTGCCATCGTACAGTATTAACGTGATTCCTCTCAAACAGACACCACTAGTGCAACCCTGTAATGCCTATTATTATCTTGAGCTAAATAATATGAAACCGAAACTTCAAAACCGATCTTATCTCGTCGAGAGAACTGCATGAAATACACTCTACTGCACATCGCTAGCGTTCCTCACCAATATTTCAGAAATGAGTCACTATGTGTGGTTTACTGCCAAACTGTGCAATGAGAGACAACCTTTTATGAATGTTTGTTTTCTATTAGACACTTTAAAACTATTATGTTACTGAAAAAAAAACGTTTATAATGTGTCAAGGATGTCGAGAAAATTAATGGTTCTCCTTTTCACGATAAATACTACCCGGGCACGTGTAAGTTATCAAAATGGTTCAAATGGCTCTGAGCACTATGGGACTCAACTTCTGAGGTCATTAGTCCCCTAGAACTTAGAACTAGTTAAACCTAACTAACCTAAGGACATCACACACATCCACGCCCGAGGCAGGATTCGAACCTGCGACCGTAGAGATATCGCGGTTCCAGAATGCAGCGTCTAGAACCGCACGGCCACTTCGGCCGGCGTGTAACTTATCAGCTAGTCTATAAAATAATAAAAATATCTAATTTTATGTACAAAGTTCTCGTGTACGCCCCACAATCCCTTACTCGAAATTTATTTCCTCTCAAAAACTTTGCTTTGTCTTTCCTTTTGACGTCTTTTATGACACTAATAATAACTAAAATGTATTGAGTAATGTTTGGTGAATAACACAACCAGCCGCAAACATTTCTGAAAATGTTTTATTTTAGTGTCCTAACCGGTTTCGGGCTACCATACCCATCTTCAGATGGCTAAAATGTTCATTTACCTAGATGTTTTGATCAACAGCATGTCGTCTGCACCTACGCTCTACAAGAAGATTTGAATGTTTAGTGCCACTTTTTAACTTTTCTCACTAATAAAAATACGCTACACTGCTTGCATTTATTTACACATAATGTGACATCGTTGTATTCACTTACGTAAGTTCCAGTCGATGGTGATTTGTTTAACAACAAAACAAATCGCCATCAACTGGAACTTATGTTAAGTGAACACAAAGATTTCACATTGTAGCTAAATATGTGTAAGGAGTCTAGCGTGTTTTTACAAATGTAAAAACTTAAAAAGTGGCACTAAATATTCAAATCTTCTCTTGCAGTGTAAGGACCCCTCGTTCTGCAGCTGCTCACGCTAACCACGGGACCACGCCATCTGAGCTCACAATCTCCTTGATGTTCCCTATGTTGTGCATGGATCTGTGTTCAGTTTTTCAAGGCCTATCCACTGCGCCAACTTATAACTAAATCTGAAGGGAGGGGGGGGGGGGAGTGCGATGGGGAGGTTCCCTTGTCAGTACCGAACCCTCGCCTCGGTAAGCAACTGGTTCTTTACTCATCCCAAGAACGTATCATCTGTCTACGACCCGGAAACGGCCTTTTTTGACACAATGGAAGTGACCTTAGATGGTAAAACAGGTTCGCAGCCATGCCTCCGCAGTCTCATTCCCCCCTTACACCGAAGAGAGATTTAAACTTTGCTGACATTGTGGTACACCTTCCTTCCTGTCTAATTTGGCGATAAGAGTTACTTCTGGCAGCAGCGCTCGGCACGTCGCGTCGGCTGCAGCGACGAGTTGCGTCTCGCAGTGTTCCTGCAGACGCAGCTCGCTGAGAAGGGGAAGGCGCGCGAGCGAGCCCCTGGTAGCGGCTCCGGCAGGTGGCCGGGCGCCGGGCCTGCATCGATTGCAGCGCGCTCTGTGCGGCGCGCAGCTCGCGGCCTTGGCGCCGCACAGTGGAACGCACCCCGCTCTACCTGTTGCCGAGGTCAGCGCTCTGCTTTGCTCTGCTGTGCCCTGCTTCTGCGCGGACACGCGGAAACACTTTGACAGCCGCAAGCAACTGACCGTATGACACGGCAAGGCGAGCTGAAGGTCAGACCGGCGCGTCAGCACCGCCGTGTTTCCGACAGCGACACTGGCTGGGGAGTTAGCAACAGCGTACGCTCAAGTGTGCTCTCAATGGGAGCGATGTACGCGCTACACCTCTATATGGCAATTTATTTCATATACTTCTGTCTCCTTTCTTCTGAACTTATCCCGTATTGTCACAGTATCGGGATGTTAATCTGAATTTGACAGTGAGTTGGTAACGGAGGGATGCCCTTCCTGACACCAACACTCCCCTCCGCTCCCCCGTTCCACCGAACGAAAATCATACAGCCCACATGTGGCGTCTAGTGTCGTACCTTGTAAAACTGTGACAACATTTTCCCAATGTTTGCGAATCGTGTTACCAAGGCGGGCGTGGTTGTCAACTCGGTATTGAAATGAAAACCACGTCCAAGATAGTTGCCACAGCGGCCATCGTCGTTAATCTCCCGGGCATTTGCTACCAACACTCCTCACACATTACTAATGTGTGGCCACAACCCGTGGTCTTGCGGTAGCGTTCTCGCTTCCCGCGCGCGGGGTCCCGGGTTCGATTCCCGGCGGGGTCAGGGATTTTCTCTGCCTCGTGATGACTGGGTGTTGTGTCTCTTTCATCAATTCATCATCATTGGCTCGCAAGTCGCCGAAGTGGCGTCAACTAAAAAAGTACTTGCAATACGGCGGCCGAACTTCCCCGGAAGGGGCGTCCCGGCCGACAATGCCATACGATCATTTCATTTCACTAATGTGATAGTGTTACTCACAGTGAACGTATATGAATCCACGTTCCGTCTGAATACATAACTGATCCCCTTAATTCTGTTGCATCTTTCTTTCGAAAAAAAATTTACTGTTGCAAAACCTTCTTGAAACTACCGGGTGATCAAAAAGTCAGTATAAATTTGAAAACTTAATAAACCACTGAATAATGTAGATAGAGAGGCAAAAATTGACATACATGCTTGGAATGATATCGGGTTTTATTAGAACCCAAAAAAACAAAGTATTGATAGACGTGTGAAAGATCTCTTGCGCGCGTCGTTTGGTGATGACCGTGTGCTCAGCCGTCACTTTCGTCATGCTTGGCCTCCCAGGTCCCCAGACCTCAGTCCGTGCGATTATTGGCTTTGGGGTTACCTGAAGTCGTAAATGTATCGTGATCGACCGACATCTCTAGGGACGCTGAAAGACAACATCCGACGCCAGTGCCTCTCCATAACTCCGGACATGCTTTCCAGTGCTGTTCACAACATTATTCCTCGACTACAGCTATTGTTGAGGAATGATGGTGGACATATTGAGCATTTCCTGTAAAGAACATCATCTTTGCTTTATCTTACTTTGTTATGCTAATTATTGCTATTCTGATCAAATGAAGCACCATCTGTCGGACATTTTTGGAACTTTTGTATCTTTTTGGTTCTGGTAAAAGCCCATGTCATTCCAAGAATGTGTGTCAATTTGTACCTCTCTATCTACATTATTCCGTGATTTATACAGTTTTCAAATTTATACTGACTTTTTGATTACCCTGTATATCGTTTCTTTGGGACACGTGACTACCTTTCATTTACTCGTCCCTCTTAAATCCAAATATCAGAGTTATCGCGAGAGCCTTAAAACTCAGTGTTTTGTAAAAAGAGTAGGAAGTTTTCGCAAGGTTATTCACAATGTTGCAGAAATTATCGTGTAATATTCACCCACATCATCAAAAGTATTTTTTTCGTATGCACTTTGTTCCTTCTTCTTATGTGTCAATACCTGAAACACACTCCGTTTAGTATTGCACGTCACTGACTCACTCACATCTTCAGCATTTTGCTGGCACGTACTGTTGCCTTCTCTGTCTACACTCCTTCTCGTCGTCCATTCATTTAATGACGTTACTTCCAGACAATCCCTGCTCTCCGGAAAGGAACGTTACCAGGTTACTGGTTTATAGTGGAACGTAAATGTTCTTGTTTACTGGACCAAGTTAGTTGCAACTACGGTCGGGTCTACAGATCGCTTTGTCGAGTAGTAAACAAATTAAAGTCTGATTTCAGTTAAATACACTGCATATTCTTACCACGTGGCGATTCCGATGGAAATTCGCAGCATTCAGAGGGTTGCAACAACTCTACAGTATGATGAACATCTAATTGTAAAGGTTCTCAAGACAGCAAATACCAGGTGCCGAATTCGACAATCGTGGGCATCTTTCAAAAGAAAATCTGCGATCGTTCGTGTCCAAAAATTAAGTGAGATAAGCTGGCCGCGCTCAGGATTTATGTGATTTTGGAGTAACAGATCCCCAATAAGCTTCCGACCTCCAGAAATTGGTTTTCAACGAACTGCTGGGTCACAGAAAGCAGATAACGCCTCCGTTCTTCAGAGGCATCCCATTCCGCCTCGACGGCAACCGACGCCAGGGTAGACTTTTTAATATCACAGCGCCTCTATGAAGAACAGGGACCCGATCTAATTTTTAGCGTATTCTAAAGGCTGTCGCCGTTTTGATGAAAGCAGTAACTTCTCTCATATATCGCATTGTGGGGTGCTGCAGTCCAGTATGTAACGAAACTGGCTATCGGTCTCATTTACCTCTGATTTTATTAGAGGTGTTAATCTGCTTATCAGTTTATGCAGCCGTCGGAATTCAATTAATATGAGAATTTGAAGCATGCTAGCACGATAGTTGCAAAAAAGGGAGCCGTATTAAGTAGAAGTATGAAAATGGTTTTAATTAAATGGGATCTGTCTTTGTTACTTGGCCTCGAGCCAGTGAGTTATCGTGTTGTAACACTATCACCGCAGACACAGGAATAAATGTTCTAAATATTGTGTGCCAACAATATGTACATGAGAGCACACGATGATGCTAGGTGTGATTTGCCCACGAAGTCCACTGCGTCCAGCCCCCCCCCCCCCCCGCTTCCCTGCCCCCCCCCGCCCCCCCCCCCCCGCCACTTCTGCAAACTGATTTGTAGCGAACTTGCTTACCTTGCGTCTCGCAGATGTTTCCCCAATTGGTTTCCTCTTCCTCAGTCGCAAGATCTAACGCCTGTGCAGTAAACAGTGCACAGTAATGTGGCAGGTGACTAAATTCAAAAGCAAAGCATAATGAGAAACGTAGAATATTAGGATGCCAACTAACTTTGGTTTACTTGTCCAGCGGCAAAATCAGTAAAAACTATTTCCAGAGCCAGTCTATCGTTAGTAAAAATCGTGGTCATTAACCGTTAGTTCCAGAGCACTGCTAAAGTCACAAAAATGCTTCACTCGACCATAGGCTCCACATCACATTAATTACGTCTTTACGCTGAGTTGCAAATGGTTCAAATGGCTCTGAGCACTATGGGATTCAACTTCTGAGGTCATCAGTCCCCTAGAACTTAGAACAACTTAAACCTAACTAACCTAAGGACATTACAGACATCCATGCCCGAGGCAGGATTCGAACCTGCGACCGTAGCGGTCGCGCGGTTCCAGACTGTAGAGCTAGAACCGCTCGGCCACCCCGACCGGCGCTGAGTTGCACTTCACACATTAGTTCCCACCTCGAAATCGGTCGTAGGCTGTTTGTATTAACGTAACATCGCACAAGTACTTCTTCCGAGGCAATTTTTCAACAAGCTGTTCCGTCTTCACATGCTATCAGATTTTACACGCAGGTTCATGTATTACCTCCAGAAACCGATCGCAGACTAGTAGTGAGTTGTGCGCAATTGTGTTTCGTCCATCCTTTCCACCACTAAGCACTGACAGTAGCTAAAATTTGTAATTATCATTTGCATCGTCCACCATGTGTTATTTTGCTTCAAGGTAACAGAATTCCATAACTTAATCTACATCGTGGTGACCAATTCCGATGTTACATTTCTCTTATTCCTAATTCTGATACTCCTCATTATTCTCGTTTTTCTTCAGATTACTTTCAATCCATCGCTTAAGAATAATAAAACTTTTTCAGATCCTGACCCGGCAGAAAAGTACAACATGATGTAATGTCAGTCATGCGTTGCCAAACAATCCCGTTCAATAGAATTCTATTGGAGCGAAAATCTCTTCCAGGCTTCCATCGATGTGAAGTGCTCCATTCGTTCATCTGAAAATAATATGATCTGCACCGTAGGATCATGTCTTTTGATCATGTCTTTTTTTTCCTTATTTGCGTGTAGATAACTTTGACAAATCTGCTACAAAAGTGCAACTTCATTATTGTGCCCTGGGTGACATTAAACCCGATTAATCGTAGGAATACTGAGCGAAATTGATGACACCCTCATAGAGCTTTATAGGTGCATACAATTCTCTCATCTCTTAAATATGTGAAAATTGCATAACTAATAGTGCCCGCTGTGTCTGAACGGTTGTAGTTCGCGCTGACATAAACGTGTATTGTTTAATCCATACTTATTACAAAAATGGATATACATGTGTATGTATGTCTGTACATATGCTCCACACTTGCTCCTAAACCACTGGACCGATTTACCCGAACTTGTTATACGTAACACTTCCTGTCTGGAAGTCATCACTCTGGATGTAAGAATCACCTACCTATCACTGTAGGGGTAAGAACCAGTTACGTACCAAAGTGATGGAGGTGGAGGTGAAAAAGCTGCGTAGGTCACGACACGTGAATAATCACACTTTATTCGTCCAGTATTTGACTATGAGAACGCTTAGTGACTTGGAAAAATCTTTAAACGTAGTTTCGAACCTTTACGAAATTTTTTCTCGTTGACAACCCCCACGAAATAATGAGACGAAAAATGTTTATCGCTTGCTATATTTTTGCTGTTCATGCAGTGAAACTGCCGCATGAAGCACGACGTTATTATTTATTAGTTATTTACTACTAACTTTATTCGTAGCACATTTTTCAGACAATACTCACATATACCATACACAGGGTGAAGAAAAAAAATTCCGCACTTGGCGGACAGTATGCGATTCCTCGTCCAAATTCAAGACGAAAGTATATGTAGCAAAATCTAGTCCCAGCAACAATTTTAATAGGAACGCGATTTAAAAAAACAAGGCTCTGGCAACGCTGTAAATGTGTGCAGCACGGCCAAGAACAGGTAGCATTAACTCTACGCTGTTCTGGAGCTGTCCCGTTAGCTACAGGCTGGTTTTAGAAGCCAAGCAGTGCGGACGCACGCTGAGTTTCCGCCTGCTACGTGCACAGCCGGCCTTGTTTACTTTGCGCGCTTATACTAAGTTTAATTGTGATTATAAATATGTCCAGCTGCTTTAAGAATGAGTATACACAACCAAAAAGGTTGCAGGTTGAAATGGTTCAAATGGCTCTGAGCACTATGGGACTTAACATCTGATGTCATCAGTCCCCTAGAACTTAGAACTACTTAGCCTAACTAACCTACGGACATCACACACATCCATGCCCGAGGCAGGATTCGAACCTGCCACCGTAGCGGTCGCGCGGTTCCAGACTGAAGCGCCTAGAACCGCTGGGACACACCGGCCGACAAACGTTGCAGGTAGAACAATCAAAATGGCCCCGAGCGCTATGGGACTTAACATCTGAGGTCATCAGTCCCCTAGAACTTTATAACTACTTAAACCTAACTAACCTAAGGACATCACACACGTCCATGCCCGAGGCAGCATTCGAACGTGCGACCGTAGCAGTAGCGCGGTTCCGGGCTGAAGCGCCTAGAACCGCTCGGCCACAACGGCTGGCGTAGAACAATCCACCGTGATGCAAAGATACCACCATCGGACATGCTGGTAATATATCTTTCCGTTCTTAGTAGAGTCATGTATGTCAACGTCGTTGACAATGCGGTTTCTGACAGGATCTTGAAATCTGCTCAGCATGGCCTCTGGTTCTGTCATGCTGATAGCAACGTCGGCACGGTCACGATGGGGCATGTTGGCCTGCGTGTTCGTACCACACGCTTGTCTGAGCTACCTTTCGAGCTGCAGGTGGAAGAAGTCACAGCGGCCTCCCAGCCCTGCGGCGTGTTTCACGGTCACACCGCAGAGTGGACTGCTGCATGCCATTGAGTAAATGCTCCATTTTAAATGTGGTGGATGAGATCACGATTGATCTTCATTGTCATGTACCGTCCTACTTGACTGTCAGCGCGAGTGTCGCGTAGTCGTTATATACGACTGCCAACCAAGACTTGCTCTAGGTGTGGCAAGGAGGGTGGTCTCCGATTGGAAAGCCTGCAATCACTCAACTATCGCCCGCTGAGATGCTGAGAGAGACTCCACCTAATGGATTCCCTGTCACCGATCGGCGACCAAGAGAGCCACTGGCACTAGTGACATGCCTACCGGCGGAGCCCGACTGAACGGAAACGCCTGCAACCCTCCCACCACCTACAACATCGGTGCCTGTAAACGTCGTACCAGATGCTTCGATAGAACTTTTATCACTCATCGTTTCTACGATAGCTTTTGTGCCAGAACGTCGGGAATCCCACCAGTCTTCCGATGTTGAAGATCGGGTGCGCAAGCAGCAATAACCGAGAGGTACAATGGGTGGAGCTGCAGGACCTCCTACCAGGATGCCTTGCCTTCCATCTTGGATTTCATGACAGGTGGCCCTGGTGAAACCTCGGTGATTTCTCAAGATGAAGAGGACAGCACGGTTACTTTGGCTGACGACCCAAAAGTGACGACAGCGATGCCTGCGCAAACTAATGGCCTAGAACAATTACACGCCTCTGGCGGCTCGGCTGTTCTGCAGACGCCATCGGCGATATTTGTGTTGGATTGCGTGGACACAGCCGAAGCTCCGACGATATCGACAGATCGAGGATGCACCGATCCTGCAGCGCCTGTGAAGAAGCAATAAATGCATGGCAGCAGCGCTGATTCCAGGGACACCTGGCACGCGGTGCTGCTGTTCTGATCCCTGCCAGCGGGAACCCCCCTCCCCCCCACCCCCATGCGGTCGGCCATAGCCTTAGACGAACGGCATGGCAACAATATCAACATTATTACTCAATTGAAACTCAAAATTCCGAGGGAAATTATTTGAGTTTGCGACATTGATGTCGGTTGAGGACGTAGTGTACCTGCCATCAGCGACGGGCATCCTCATTGTAAATTAAACGCATAAGCCCTGTCCGGTTCTGACCACAGAAGGGATAGAGCTAGATTTTACTGTGAGGAGATCGCTCCCCTCTTTCTCGTTCGTTACGAAGATTGTCTGCTTGGTAATGATTTCAGCTGTGTTTTACACCAGAAGGACCAACAATCAGACCTCAATTCCTGTCAGGAAGTGTATTTCGTCGTTTGCAATCTTTCCCTCTGTACATGGCTACACATGTCTGATGGACCGCTCTGCGAGTCATCTGGATAGAATATATGCCCGTCAGGGACTCATCGTTGCCATCTCGAAGACGCAGAACACAGGCCCTTGGCTTTCTCGGAACATTGTGTCTACATCAGCACCATCTTCCTCCCACAGATGGTGGCGTGACGCATCCGTGCGCCATGGAAATCAAACACCACACACCTCACCAGTGCCAACTGCACGCGGCGTGTAGCGGAGATCTGGATAGGGTGCAAACGCCACTGCCCAGCATATCCGACGACGATACGTTGGAGGGATGGAGTTTCCCAAGCCTAAAATATAGCTAGTCTTCATGCAGATGAAGCTGCAACACAACAGACTACAGCTTCACTGTGCTCTGTGACCTTGATATGCAACTGCCCTCTCTGCGCGTTCGGATGGACCGCAACAGGAAACAAGGTCACATAGTGACACTGATACATGGCGTATTGCAGGGAGTGGTCATCAAGACCCGCTGTGAAGATACAGCGTGGCGGAATGCACCACATAGTGAACGCCAGAAAACACAACTGCCAATAACTCGTCTCTGAGCTCGTCACTCACAGGGGGCATTGGACCACGAACCAGGCAGATATCTTGGGTTACTCTGTGGAACACTTACTTCACGTTTACCAGTACAAGCAACATGAAGTTCTTGATGTGGAGTTAGTTGTGTACCACACCACTCGCGGCATATTGGACATTGAGGTAGAAAACCTGATGGAGGCCATCACTTGTGATGACATCAAGGTTGCGACAGCGAAAGATGCTCCAAACAAGTCACCCGGCATGGATAGTCTCCTTGTGTAATTTAAATGGGCTTTCCCAGATTTTGTGGCACCAAAGCTATCGTGATGTTCCGAGAACTCTTGACGACAGCCGCCACGGCTCTGCTGGCATTTGGCGCAGGCATTATCATCCCAGTTTCTCAAGCCATCACAGTGGACTGTGGTTGCCCATTACCGCCCCCTTGCCATCTACAAGATATTTGCACATATTTGGCGACACGTTGCCGTCGGATCCTTCCAAGTATCATGCCCACCTGACAAACGATTCGGATGGACCCATCAACGCCCAGATGGCCACTGACGAATGTCAAGATGTGATCTCTTTAGTGGCTACGTGCAATTTCCATGCAACATTCGTAGCCATCGACTTTGACAGAACTTTCGATCGGATGCAACAGGATTACCTCTCTGTTGTCATGGAGCAGATGGACTTTCCAGCCTACTTCAGTGGTACCCTGTACTGTCCCTACGCCAGTGCCCATTCCTTGCTCCAGGCTAACAGTAGCATCGCCAGACTGGTACCAATCCACCATCCCTTCTGTCAGAAATGCCCACTATCTGTTCTCCTCTATCATCTCGCCCTGGAGCCACTTACTGAGTCTCACGACACACATGTCGGGATTCACCCTACAGCAATTCACATTCCGGTGCATGACTATGCAGATGACGTGTTGCTGCGGTTACAGTCACAGAAATAGGCCATCACCATAACCGATCTGATCTCTACATGCAGACATAATTGGCAGTGTTTTGAGTGTTGCCAAACCTATTGTGATGCCAATTGACTGCGGATTCCCATGAGAGGAATTGGTGGCTCTATTGTGCATCCAGAGCTTCCACAACATTTGCATCATCTGTACAACCACCACCTGTCACACTACAGCAGTCAACTTCAGAGCTGCCCTCCAAGTCAATTGCACAACCATTCAGCGAAATCGCCTCTGATCCCTTGATGAATTTCAGTGTGTGGATTATCTGAAAGTCCGTGTAGTTCCCAAGCAGGTGGACACAGCAGAGGTGCTTCCGATGTCGCCAGTGATTGGTCGAAGCCTGACAGTTCCGTTGGGCTACTTGCTGATGGCTGGCAACTCTTTTAAAGCTCCCTGGAGGCAGTGGGACTTAGGCTCACCACGTCCAGTGTCGTGCGTCGGCCTTATATCTGAACATCATGAACCAACATTGCTGAGGTATTAGGAACTCAGTCACATGAAAACTGTTGGACATTTACATGCCTGCTTCCATCTCCCTGCTGGTGTTGGTAGGCCATCTCCCCTCCGGAGTTGGTAGGACATGTTATGCCTCTGTTCGCACATATGTCTGTCTATTTTGTGGAGGTCAGCTACGTACATCTCGACCTTCTATGTATCCGCACCAAAGTCCGAAGAATATTTACTTTCAATTACTTCAGGGTATACTTTTGCAACAATGTTGAGATCAAGCATCCATTAACGAAGTGGACTACAGTGTGACGCAACCTTCGTCAGCCATACCTCTTGACATCAGTCCGAGCGATATGGTATCTCGTCCATGTTGAAAATGCGCCTCTAGCCAGCGTTTACATGCGAGTGGTTTGATGGAGAGTCCGCTATGCTCCACTGGTCACAATGAACAATGACGCCCATCGCCTGATCAGCAATGATGTTCGTGAAGAGAAGTCTGGACATTGAGGAGGCAAATGGTCGCCTGTTTCCTCTGTGCCCATACATCCACAGTCAGACTGAACAGTTTCATTCGCCTGGAGGATGTAGTCGCCTATCTTTATGCAGACTGGAACAAATCGCGGTTTGGTCTTTCGATCCCCACCCCCGCGCCCCACCCCTACAGAACGAACATGCTGTGATTGAACGACGTCCACGCTACTAGGCCTACTTCTCCAACTACTTCCGTAGGGTTATCATGATTCCCCTATAAGCTCGAATGTGCCTGGTTTGTTCGGGTCGCCTGTTACACCCACATGTTACTTCGAGACCCCGGTGGGCGCAGTGACTGATAACGCATTGTCATTGTTTTCTGTCACCCTTCTGTCCTACCTAAGTGTCTCACATGATGGAATTTCATGATTACAATTATCTCCTTCCTTGACTGTCCCTTCTTATCGGCTTTTGGTTAGTTGATGGGGATGCCGTGGTCAGGACTCGTCGACTCCTGCCCAGCCTCGCTCCGACCCTACCATCAAGCTGGAGGCACCCTACACGCGCTTGTCTCCTGCCTGCCTTCCCTCTGCCCTCTGATTACAAGGAACCGTCACCTTAAAAATTTCCCCATTAGCAGTTTTTGACGTTAGCTGCTGATTTGCTACATTTTGTTGGGAAATATAGGTTGCGTTCCCCTCTCATGTTCCCCTAAAAAAATAAAAAGGCAACAGAAAATAATAGTTGACACAGAAACATCGTCTGTATTCAGTGAAGTACAAAAAACATAATATGTAGGCTACACTAGATTGCACATTATGATAGTTCTGTGATAGTTCTGTGCGTCTACGTCCAGGCTGATTCTTCACAGAGCAAGCACGTACACGTATGAGCAACGTTCACTTTAGAGAAGATGATCAAAGCGACCACGTTGCATTTGTAAACACTTCTCCACTCAGTGGATCATACTTCGCTGGATCTTACGCACCATATCTGTAGCCGCCATTGCCGAAGCGGCATGAACTGTCAGGTCGTGTTAACTCAGGGGTGGAGTATTATAAACTATTTCCTTTATGTGTCCCCACAAATAAAAATCTAGTGGATTAGGGAACGTGGAGTCCAGAACATCGGACCTTCACGACCAATCCATTTCCCTGGAAACACTTCATTTGAACAGTTTCACACATTCATTCCAAAGTCTGAAAGTGCACCATAATGCAAAAACCACAGCTGTCAGCGAACACTAAGTGGAACGTTGTTTAATGTGTCAGCAATGTACCGGGTGATCAAAAAGTCAGTATAAATTTGAAAACTGAATAAATCACGGAATAATGTAGATAGAGAGGTACAAATTGACACACATGCTTGGAATGACATGGGGTTTTATTAGAACCAAAAAAATACAAACGTTCAAAAAATGGCCGACAGATGGCGCTTCATCTGATCAGAATAGTAATAATTAGCATAACAAAGTAAGACAAAGCAAAGACGATGTTCTTTACATGAAATGCTCAATATGTCCACCATCATTCCTCAACAATAGCTGTAGTCGAGGAATAATGTTGTGAACAGCAATGTAAAGCATGCCCGGAGTTACGGTGAGGCATTGGCGTCGGATATTGTCTTTCAGCATCCCTAGAGATGTCGGTCAATCACGATACACTTGCGACTTCAGGTAACCCCAAACCGAATAATCGCACGGACTGAGGCCAAGCATGACCTGGGAGGCCAAGCATGACGGAAGTATAAAAGTGGCGGCTGAGCACAGGATCATCACCAAACGACGCGCGTAAGAGATCTTTCTCGCGTCTAGCCTTACTTTGTTTTGTTTTTCTTCTAATAAAACCCCATGTCATTCCAAGCATGTGTGTCAATTTTTATGTCTCTATCTACATTATTCCGTGGTTTATTAGGTTTTCAAATTTATACTGACTTTTTGATCACTCGGTATTTCCAAGAAAAGTACGGTAAAAGAGCGCATTTAACGTGTATATCGGTAGGTAAGTACCCAAAACTACTCCTCCTACGTTTCCAGGCCACAGGTATATCCCAAAGCGTGTCTAGAACGCCACGTTCATGGGTGATATATAGATTGTTTCCCGACCAATAACGGCCATTATGGGGGTTGAAAATACCTTCACTAGTGAAGCTAGATTCGTCATTCCACATCAGGTTATTTACAATTTTTTCGTTATCTTACACTTGGTGGAAAAGCCATTCACAATACTGCACTCGGTCTTCTGGGCGCTGGTATTATCATGTAATGATATGGATGCAGTTCTTCACCTTGCAACACTCCAACAAACAGCCTTCGGGATATTTGGAACTGCCTCGCAATGTCACGGTTGCTTCGCCGAGGTGATTGGTGAACGGTTTCAAGAATCACGTCCTCTGTCTGTGGAGTCGTCTAGTTCTTGGACGAACTCTGTCCATTAAATGTTGACGAAGATTACCAGTTTACCGAAGACGCGCTCCAGGCGACGGAAAACATTCTTATAGGGATGGCGGCTTTGAGGGAGCCATGCAGCATACATATAAGCAGCAGCAGCGGCTTGGTTATCGGATACATCCAGCGTCAAAAGCATTCATCGTTTGTGTACTCAATCGGGAAGCCGCCATACATGAACTCGGCAGGACAAGTTATGGTCGTGCACTGTGCAGTTAGTTGACACATGCATGCAATTTCAAGGATCCCACTGTCATGTTACAAGCAACTGCCATGTGGCAAAATGACGTCTTGCTTATAAACGACGGGAACCAGGAAACGGACGTCTAAAAACTAAAAAAGGAAAGCGTCGAGGATGAGAACCATAGTTCCGTGGTGGAAATGGGTTCGATGTCCTAGCAGTCTACTCAGTGAGTGACGACGGCTAGTATAGTAGTGCAGGGTGATACACGTTCCTCTGTGCATTCTGATGTGCTCCACGATGTAACAGTGTTGCCAGCTCCTCGTTTACATAATGTGTTTTCAAAATGCACCCGATTTGATTTTTCTAGATAAACTTTCGTCTTGGATCTGGCGGAGGAATCGCATGCCGACCTTCAAGTGTGTCGTTTCCATTTTTACACCCTGTATATCATTTTTCAACACATAGTTGAAGGGATATGACGTAATAAACACTGAGAACCCTAAAAAACTACCGCATCATGCGTGACATTTCAATTTATTACTACTTTACTATTAATGTTGTTCACAACAAACACGCATACGACCATCATTGGCACCAAGGCAGAAGCGACTCTCATCGCTGAAGACGACACGTCTCCATTCGTCCCTCCATTCACGCCTGTCGCGACACCACTGGAGGCGGGCTGCACGATGTTGGGGCGTGAGCGGAAGACGGCCTAACGGTGTGCGGGACTGTAGCCCAGCTTCATGGAGACGGTTGCGAATGGTCCTCGCCGATACTCCAGGAGCAACAGTGTCCCTAATTTGCTGGGAAGTGGTGGTGCGGTCCCCTACGGCACTGCGTAGGATCCTACGGTCTTGGCGTGCATCCGTGCGTCGCTGCGGTCCGGTCCCAGGTCGACAGGCACGTGCACCTTCCGCCGACCACTGGCGACAACATCGATGTACTGTGGAGACCTCACGCCCCACGTGTTGAGCAATTCGGCGGTACGTCCACCCGGCCTCCCGCATGCCCACTATACGCCCTCGCTCAAAGTCCGTCAACTGCACATACGGTTCACGTCCACGCTGTCGCGGCATGCTACCAGTGTTAAAGACTGCGATGGAGCTCCGTATGCCACGGCAAACTGGCTGACACTGACGGCGGCGGTGCACAAATGCTGCGCAGCTAGCGCCATTCGACGGCCAACACCGCGGTTCCTGGTGTGTCCGCTGTGCCGTGCGTGTGATCATTGCTTGTACAGCCCTCTCGCAGTGTCCGGAGCAAGTATGGTGGGTCTGACACACCGGTGTCAATGTGTTCTTTTTTCCATTTCCAGGAGTGTATTTCAGCCACTGTTCTGGAAAGAAATACGGGAGGTGGGGGGGGGGGGGGGGGTAAGAACCACCAGCATCCTAATGGGGTGAGCCTCATAATGTGGAAAGAGAAGGGAGAAGCATGAGATGGACAGACTACCAGGGGGAAAGAGGGGTTGGAGACAGGCAGGCTTAAGATATGTGCTGAGAGTGGGGGAGGGGAAAATGGGCAGACAGACGGAAGAGACAGATAAAGAAAGGAAAGAAGAAGAGATAGACTGAGACGAGGGAGGAAGAGATAGGCAGGGAGGGGGACAGAAGGTGAACAGAAAGAGAGAAGATCAGGACATAGCCAGAGAAAAGGGAGAGGAGGAGATGGGAAGAGGGAGCTGCAAGAAGGAGATAGACTAGTAGAAGAATGGAAT
The DNA here is from genome assembly GCF_023864345.2 of Schistocerca serialis cubense. Classification (NCBI taxonomy): domain Eukaryota; kingdom Metazoa; phylum Arthropoda; class Insecta; order Orthoptera; family Acrididae; genus Schistocerca; species Schistocerca serialis. Next base: position 638,772,334 of record NC_064638.1, read on the forward strand.
AAACATCTACACGGACACCGCCAGATACTTAGTTAGTTACTGTATAATCCGCAGCAAAACGAACAGTTGACTGCCCTACCCACAGTAATCTGCATTGTAATGGTATAATCAGAAATTTCCAGCCATCATCCACCAGAATGACAGTGAACTGCTCCTGGTTTCTCCTTTTACGTTCAACAGACTCAGTTGAGAAGCCGAATATTAGTCATTTCAACTAATTTATCTCCACATATATTTCTCAGGTTCACTGTTAAGTGTTATCATGATTTAGTACAGCAGTTAATGCGTACATCCTAATCAATCATTGTAACATACTCTACGACATTGACGATCTTCCTATTAACTATCTAAGTAACAAAAGGTTTACTCTAACCCAGAGTAGTCTGATCTAATCTAATAATCCACTAACAACAAAGCATAGTCGGCGGAGCATTTGTCTTAAGTCTAACGCCATTTACGCCATTCTCGTGCACTTCACTTCTCCAATTAAATTATACACTGGCCATAACCGGACCTAATTTTTCATCCCAAGTATTTTACTCTAAATCCGTCGTTATGGCTAAAAATTCATCCAGCTAATGTGGCTTCTCCTCTTCGTATGGTGTTGAATGTCATTTATTTCGTTGTCTACTTTAGTTCAGAATATGTTATTGGATTCATTGAACACCAATACCGCTACCATTTCTACTGCGGTTTTCTTTTCTCTATCGCGAAGGTTAACCATATACAGCCATAGCTTAAATCACTGTCAATAAAGGCTTTCGAATTTTTCCCCCTCGTATGGATGGTTCTGAATCAATAAAATTAATTTATTTTTAAGTGTTTGTTTGGTCATTAATGTGTAAATAATTCACAATTAGATATGAAATGGATGGTTCTTATTGCACCTCCTCTGGTTTCCTAGTCTGTAAAGTATCTACAAGTATTCTATGCTTTGTGCATATCAAGCAATGGCTGTGGAATTCTAACGTCACTCTATTATCTAAGAAGGTGCATCTTACCGCTGTTTACTACGACACTCTATCACAAAATATTCTTTGTTTCATTTGCCTTGCCAATTCTGTTATATATTGCATCTGACAACGTCTCGGATTTTGTACGTTTTCCCCTCCGCATCTGAAAAGTAATAAGGGCGTAGAGCATGTGGAATTGTAACAGTTGTGTCCTCCATACATCTGGGCCGAGTGTACACGAAGAAGATAAACGTGGTAAAATGAGAAATGTTTTAAAAACATTTATCGATTTATTTGAATGACTTGAGCATGTTAGAACAACAGGACAGGTATACACCCTGAGGACTGTTTGATGGAGCAATATATTCCTGCAACGAGGAATTTGGAAAGTCTGCATATAAAAATGCAGAGAAGTTTATTCTCATTCAAACAGTCTTTGAGGGACAAGTACACGCTAGTGCGTGTAGCAGCACATAAAACGGAAAACAAAATGTACACTTTCTTTCAGATTCCCAAGGCTCATTTCAGCCTAAAGAAATTACAAGATGAGAAACTTCATTGCCTTTCCCTCCTTTATCTCGTATTCCGTAAACGATGCAACAGCATGCGTGAAATTAAGTTTATCTGCCCTTCCCTTGAAGTTTTGAGAATGAATGATTACTTCTCAGCCGATGGGAAAGTTTAATCGCAGCTAGACTCATTGTTCGCCTTTCTCACAGTAGATGAAACTGTAAGAGACCAACGAGTAGGAAGACAAAGGCCTTCCATTGTCTTAGCAGGTCGGCAACGAGATTCACTGGGAATACTGCCACAAACGCTACCCACATATGGTGAAGACATTATGCAAGAAGACGTTGTTTCCCTCGTATCAAGGGGTGTCTGGTGTGTACCGAAAGGAACATAATCTTTAATGTATACTGATCATTCAGTAACGCAATATTGCTGACTCTATTATACCGGCCAGTGTGGCCGAGAGGTTCTAGGCGCTTCAGTCTGGAACCGCACGACCGCTACTGTCGCAGGCTCGAATCCTGCCTCGGGCATGGATGTGTGTGATGTCCTTAGGTTAGTTAGGTTTAAGTAGTTCTAAGTTCTCGGGGACTGATGACCTCAGATGTTAAGTCCCATGGTGCTCAGAGCCATTTGAGCCATTTGACTACTAACTTCTAAGTGTAACAGTGTGTAATGAGCGCTTGATATCGTGTTTCCTAGGAGCCCCACTAAATAATCTTTACAATTATAAATTCTGCATTGCTTTTGTCTGTATACGAAAGCTAACCTCAGGAACTATTGCAGAGATATTGTTTCCACTAATAGATAGACTCAAGAGAAAGTTTGTGTGTATCTATACATACCATAAAGTGAAGACCGCCACCCATTTTGTTCTTTTTTGTTTATGAAGGCTAATCTCAGGAACTAGTCTAGGGATTTTCATGCGTTTTTGATTAATAGAGAGACAGATTGACGAGGAAGTTTTGTGTGTATCACTACATACCTTAACCAAGCCTTCTGGCCGTAAGTACTTCAGTGCCGCCTGTGGAAGCCGGATCAGGTAGCTGTTGTTCTACAAAAAGTTACAAACGTGTTTCATACCTGACGTACATGAACATAGCGACTAGACTCTTCGGTTGAGAGTTTCAGAAGGAGAGGTACACAACGGTTGCCTGGAACAGGGAAAAGAAATCCTGTACAAGACAGAAACATTAAGAGGTGATATAGTGAAGGCAGTAGAGGATCAAATAGGTGAAAAGACGAGGCCTAGTAAGAATCATTGGATAACACAGGAGATACTGAAATTAACTGTTGAAAGCAGAAAATATAAAAATGCACCACATGAAGCAGGTGAAAGGCAATACAAGCGTCTAAAAAATGAGATTGATGGGAACTGCAAAATGGCTAAGCAGGAATAGCTAGAAGACAGATGTAAGGGTTTAGAAGCATATTTCATCAGGGGAATGATAGATACCGCCTACAAGGATGTTAAAGAGATTTTTGGAGAAAAAGAGAAGCAGCTGTATGAGTATCAACAGCTCGTATAGAAACACAGTCCTAAATAAAGTACGGAATGATGAAAGATGGAAGGATTATAAACAGAATCTGTACAAGGGAGATATTATAGAAACGGAATAGGATGTAGATGACAATGAGGTAAGATACATGGCACTGCGATAAGAATTTGACAGAACACTGAAAGACCTAACTCGAAACAATCCATGGCAAAACTATTCCGTCTCGTTGCAAGCTGTATGAGACATTCTAAAAACTCGTAGATTTCAAGAAGACTGTAATAATCCCAATTACAAAGAAGCAGTTGCTAAGAGGAGTAAAAATTACCGAACTATCTGTTTAAGAAGTCATAGTTGTTAACTACTAACACGAATTCTTTACAGAAGAAAGGAAAAACTGGTAGAAGCCGATCTCAGAAGAGATTAGTCTGGATTTCGGAGAATTGTAGGTACATGAAAGGCAGTACTGACCCTACGATTTATTTTAGTAGGTTAAGGAAAGGCATCCATTGGTTTAAAGCATCTGTAAACTTGTAGAAAGCTTTTGACATTGTTGACTGGAATAATCTCTTTGAAATTCTGAAGGTAGCAGAGCTAAAATACAGGGAGCAAAAGTCTATTTATAACTTGAATAGAAACAAGATGGCAGTTGTAAGAGTCGAGGGGTATGAAAAGGAAGCAGTGGTTGAAAAGGGAGTGATACGGGGTGACAGCGTATCCCCGAGTAAAGGAAACCAAAGAAAAAACTGGGATAGGAATTAAAGTTCAGGGAGAACAAATAAAACAATTTGAGAAAAAGCGCACATTCCGCTGCAGAGTGAAAATTTTATCCTGGAAAACTTTGATGTTTGCCGATGACATTTTATTTCTGTTAGAGACACCATAAAACTTGCAAGAGCAATTTGACGAAATGGGCAGTGTCTTGAAAGGAAGGTACAAGGTGAACATCAACAAAGGAAAGACAAGGATACTTGAATGTAGTCGAATTGAATCAGGTGATGCTGAATGAATTAGATTATGAAAGGAGATACTTAAACTAGTATATAGGTTTTGCTATTTGGGCAGCAAAATAATTAATTTTGGCCGAGGTAGAGAGGATATAAAACCTAGACTGGCAATGGCAGGAAATGCGTTTCTGAAGAAGAGAAATTTGTTACCATCGAGTACAAATTAAAGTATTAGTAAGGCTTTCATTAACGTATTTGTCGGGAGTGTAGCCATGTATGGTAGGGAAACATGAGCAATAAATGGTATGCACAAGAAGAGAATAGTACATTTTGAAACGTGATGCTACAGACGAATGCTGAAGACTAGATATGGAACAGAATTGGGGACGCAAGAATTTTTTTAGCACAACATGACCTAAAGAAGGTATCAGCTGATAGAACATTCTCAGACATCAGGGAACTGCCAGTTTAGTACTTGAGGGATATTTGGGTGGGAGTGGGATGATTTATAGAGGGAGACAAAGCGATGAATATGGTAAGGAGATTCAGAAAGATGTAGGTTGCAGCAGAGGTTGCACAGGATCGACTGGATGGACAGATGCATCAAACCAGTCTTTGTACTGAAGACCACAACAACAACAACCATTAAGCACAGCCGAAAATAAGCAAGGAGCAACACACATTGTCAGATATACATCACTTGTACTGTATGCAGTTCTGCTAAGTCATTTCTTGTCTTGCTCTACACCCAATTTCTTTGTCTGTTTTCCTGTTTTGGAAGAGTCGGTGGATCTTCTTTGTTAATATGTCTTCCTTTATTCTCTCTAATTTCCATAAAGTGTAAAACGTCCTTTCCTGACCTCTTCTGTTATTTTAGAGCAGAATGAGTATATTTCCTCACTTAGTCTCAAAACCTAACTACTATCTTCATACTTGATTTTTTGCAAGATTCTTCTTTCTACCTTTTCCAGATCTTCGAATGCCATTTTGTGTCCACATAAAAGTAATGTTTCTGACCCACACAGTTCTTCTGGTTTTACAACTGCATTATAATGTTAATTCAGCCTCTTTAAAAACACCTTTTTTTATTGTGTAGACTAACTGAGAAACCCAGATATTTATTTATTCCAGTCTTCTATTCGACCACTTACTCCTCCCTTTGCGTATCTCCTCGTTCCCCCTCTCTCTTTCCATCTCCTCTTTCTTACTCCCTCTGTCCTTCTCCTCCTTCCCCAATCTCTATCTACCTTCTCTGCCTCCCTGCTTCTATCCATCCCCTCTCTCTTTATCCACCTCTCCTCCTTCTTTCTATTCATCTATCCTTCCCCAAGCCATCACCTACACCTCTCTCAACCTCCAACCACTTCCTCCATCCCCAACTCTCTATCAATTTCCTCCTACCTTTCTCTCTATCCTTCTCCTCCTCCACATCTCTCTGACAATCTGCTCCATCCTCCTCTGCCCATTTGCTCCTTTACCCTCTGTCCATCCATCCCCCCTCAAATTCCGCCTCTTTCTCCCCCTCTCTCTGTCCATACACTCCTCTCCCACTTACTGACTATCTCTTCTTCCCACCTTCCTCTGTCCACCTCCTCCACTTCCTCTGTCCATTTCCTCTTTTCCCTCTACCTATCCATCTCCTTCTTCCCCATCTTTCTGTCAGTCCTTTCTCTCCCTGTGTTTGACCACCTCCTCCTCTTTCCATTTTCTCTCCATCACTTCCACTTCTTTCTCTCTTTTTCTGTCCACCTCTGCCACTCCACACTCAATGTCCACCTCCTCCTGTACCTTTCTCTGTCCATGTCCTCCTTCCCTATCTCTCTACCAATCTGCTACTCCTTCCTCTGCCTATCTGCTCCTCCCTCCATAAATTCCATCTCCTCCTCATTCTCTTTTTGTCAATCCCATCCTCCCACTCTCTCTGTCGATCCCTGCCTCCCTCTCTCTGCCATCTCCTCCATCCTCTCTGCCTGTTGCTCTCCTCTCCTTTCCTGCATCCATCATCTGCTCTCCATATTCTCCTCTTCCCTTTCTCTGTCCCTTTCCTCCTGGCCCTCTGTCTGTTCATCTTCTCCTCCCCCATCTCTCTATCGATTTCTTCCTTTCCATGTCTCTTTCCATTTCCTCTTCTTCTCTTTCTCTGTTATCTCCTCCTTCCCCCCCCCCCCCCCACTCTCTGTCCAGTTCCCTCCCCCTATCTGTGCCTAACTCCTCCTTCCTCTTCGCTGTTTGTACATCTCCACATTCTCCTCTCTCTCTCCAAGTTATCATGCTCACCTAAATAGGAGGCTGGTAGTTCTTACCCATACTGTATGTCTGTCCTGATTATATCTATTACAAAATTTTATTAAATTGTTTCATATGCTTCACCTATATGTCTAGCAAATTTCGCCCTGTACTTTCATTTTCATACAAGCTATTGTTTATTGCGCCACACCTCCTGAGTACGAGTCATACGATGATAAGTATATTTTTTTATACATCCAGTGACAAATTTGGATACTGTCTGCGAAATGTGTTGGAAATAGAATTATTGGCAACGAAGTAATAAATTTAAATATCTTGCATAATGCAGTGGTTTTTCATACAGTCAGTATGACGTCATGCCTCTTGAACAATGTGTCGTACAGTGATTTAATTTTTCTAGTACATTCAGTGATTATGTAAATACTGCGTGAATACAGTCAGTAGAAAAGAAATAATAAATTAAAACATCATACTTCAAGTGGCAGTTTTATTTATGAATAGCGAAAATGTAATAAGCGAAAAATTTTTTCTCTTTGATAATTTTGTAAGGGTCGTCAGCGAGAAAAATATTGGTAAAGGTTTGAAATTATATGTAAAGTTTGCTGCAATTGTCAAATACTGGATAACTCAAATCCGAGTATTCTCGCATCATGGAATACCTGCTTTTCCACGCCCACCCCAAATCCTTTGTACATGGGTGGTTCTTACCTCCACAGTGATTCTTTCCACACAGTAAATGATACGTGTACCTAATTGGTTGAAATCACTCCAGTGGTTTAGGAGGAGATGTGGAACATACATACATACATACGTTTTATAATTTGTATAGATCTCTCAATTTCATTTAAGCTTTTGTCATTTTTTTAGTTCTGATTATAATTATTTCTTGTTCACTTCTTATGTTTATATTTTCACCTACATTATGTGATCAAATGAATTCGGACACCTGGCAGAAAATGACTTACAAGTTCGTGGCGCCCTCCATCGGTACTGCTGGAATTCAATATGGTGTTGGCCCACCGTTAACCTTGATGACAGTTTCCACTCTCGCAGGAATACGTACAATCAGGTGCTGGAAGGTTACTTGGGAATGGCAGCACATACTTCACGGACTGTTGCACTGACGAAAGGTATGGATGTCGGTCAATGATGCCTGGCAAGAAGTCGGCATTCCAAAACATCCCAAAGGTGTTCTATAGGATTCGGGCCAGGACTGTGAGCAGGCCAGTCCATTAGAGGGATGTTATTGTCTTGTAACTAGTCCGTCACAGGCAGTGCATTAGGAATAGGTGCTCGATCGTGTTGAAAGATGCAATCGCCATCCCCTAATTGCTCTTCAGCAGTCGGAAGCAGGAAAGTGATTAAAACATCAATGTAGGCCTGTGCTGTGATAGTGGCACGCAAAACAGCTAGGGGTGCAAGCCCCCTCCATGAAAAACACGACCACACTATAACACCACCGCTTCCGAATTTTACTATTGGCACTACATACGCCGGCAGATGACGTTCACAGAGCATTCCCCATAACTACACCCTGCTATCCGAACGCCACATTGTGTACCGTGATTCGTCACTCTACACAATGTTTTTCCATTGGTCAGTCGTTCAACGTTTACGCTCTTTACACCAAGCCAGTCGTCGTTTGGCATTTACCGGCGTGATGTGTAGCTTATGAGCAGCCGCTCTACCATGAAATCCTAGTTTTCTCACCTCCCGCTAACTGTCATAGTACTTGCAATGGATCCTGATGCAGTTTGCAATTCCTATGTGATGGTCTAGATAGACGTCTGCTTATTACACATTGCGACCCTCTTCAACTGTCGGCGGTCTCTTTCAGTCAACAGAAGATGTCGGCCTGTACGCTTTTGTGCTGTACGTGTACCTTCACATTTCCATTTCACTATCATATCGAGAACAGTGGACCCTAGGGATGTTTTGGAGTGTGGAAATCTCTCGTACAGACGTATGACACGAGTGAGACCCAATCACCTGACCACGTTCGAAGTCCGTCAGTTCCGCGGAGAGCCCCATTCTGCCCTCTCACAATGTTTTTCTAAAGATTTTTGAAGACATGCCTTTTCAAGTGTTTCCTTCAAGAGTTCCAAAGTTTCTTTCGCATTTTCTAAGGTTCCATCTGTTATCACGACATCGCCTGCACAGTCCAAACAATTTATTTCTTGTCTCGATCTTCCCACCCTTACGTAGTTGTATACTTTTTATTTTTCTGCCTCTATTTCCCATGCTCTTATGGCCTTTATCAGCAAGTAGCTGCATAATAGCGGTAAGAAACTATCTCTTTGCCTGACTTCTGATACATTTTGGGAAGGACTAGAAGTTATTCCAGTACATTTAGGTGAACAGGATGTTTTACCCCTAAAACTAGCTTGACACTCACCACTCTGTTCATATGCTTGAGGATTTTATATGTCCAAAAGAGTTTTCGGTAATATTTTGTATTCTAAGTGTAGTAATTATATACTTCTGTAGTTACTGGCATTTGTTTCGCTTTATGAAGTTGCTGAATTGATGCCACCTGACAGTTTTTTAGAATTGTTTTGGTGTCTGAGTATTTTTCCAGTTTTTCTTTTATAATCGTGACTTCTAGATCTACACTAGCTTTCGTAACTTCTGTTGTAAGGCATTCTTCACTTGGGGGTTTGCTTTGTTTTAATTGTTTGATGGAACTCTTAATCATATCGAAACATCGCAATTTCGACCTTTCATTTGGTATATTATTTTGGAATTACGGATCTTTGGTCGCTTTTTCTCGGGTTAGTAAGTTTTTAAAATATGCTACCAGTAGCTTACAGTTGTCTTCACTCACAAACTTAAAATTCTTGAATGTTTCGTAATAGCGCCCTGTATTATGTTTTCTAAAGAGTACTTCTACAGTTTAGAGCTGCTGCTCCTTTAAGCACCTCTTTTGTGCCTCAATTATTTTATCTGCTAGCTTCTTCTCAAACTGATAGATTTTATAATTACTGCTTGTTCCATCATTTTCAAGTTTTCTTTATTTTTCACAGTTATTCAAATGCAATATTTTAATTGTTTCTGTAAACTTGTTGGATTCAACAATCATATTTTGTAGCATCTTCTGACGTATTCACACTCATTTCCCTTCATAGGCTCATTATTAATTCTCTTAATTGCACTAATGTGTTTCAATTTTTTTGTGTGGGTTTTTTGTTGTTACGGAAAAAAATCTCTTCTGGATCTGAGGACTTTTATTTACGGTTGCAAATTTACATTTCCTCTTAAATTTCAGTTCTGTAAACTTGTTGGATTCAACATTCATATTTTTTAGCATCTTCTGACATATTCACACTCATTTTCCTTCATAGGCTCATTATTAATTCTCTTAATTGCACTAATGTGTTTCAGTTTTTTTGTGTGGGTTTTTCGTTGTTACGGAAAAAAATCTCTTCTGGATCTGAGGACTTTTTTACTATAATGTGCTTTATTTTTTGAAAATTGTTTCTGGAGCCGACGACGCGATCAGTCTGAGACATCCATATTTGGGTTTTGTAATATCCATGTTCTTTTGCTGTCTAGATAATTTTTTAAAACTATCTTAAATTCTGGAATTTGAGCTGGAAATTATAATTGCCAATTTACCTTTAAAAATTCTGTAGCCTTCACCGTCTATTGTTAGCTCTTCAGCATACCTTGTTTCTTGGATGGCTGTTCAAAAATTTTATCATTTTTATTAGTTTCCCAATTTTTATTTACGGTTGCAAATTTACATTTCCTCTTAAATTTCAGTTTCAGATGTCGTGAAGTGTTCTTAGCATCATGGTACAGACACTCCACTTGCACTGCATTTAGGTGCGGTCGACTGATTACCATTGGTTCTTCATCGCACATCATAGTCGTCCTATTTTTGCACTGTGTGTAGACATTTCTCTATCAGAGTTAAAACTAAGACTGTTAGACCTGGAATATTTTTGTGTTAACCCTAGGAGTGGAGGTGCCTCTTTTGCCAGTTCCCGTAGCTGCCGTTGAGAACTTCATCATAGCCGTTGCAAAGTGTCTATACTGGACATAGTGGATCCTACCAACCGGTGCAAAGTGGACTCATTTTACGTGACTGCTTCTCCTCTCCCTCCTTCCCCATAATTTGTGGGATGGGGCACCGTACTCACTCATTTAGTGGTACACATTGTTTCCATCTATACTTTATTCTTAACTTGTTATTATTAACCGTAGAACTACGTTGCATTTGTAGTTCTACATTATTCCTTATCATCCTCAAAAATCATTGCCATTCTTGAGTTGGCTCCTCGTAAATTATTCCATTGGCTGGAGTGTAAGACATTATGGTAGGTAAATTTGTGTGTTCTTGTCAATAAGATACCTAGTCTGATAATTTTAGCAACCATGATAGACAAGACAGTTTTTCATGCAATAGGTTAGCAGAATTTTTATGTTTCGTTACGGTACATCCAAAACTTTTGGGAGGGTAAAACTGTTTTGATTTTAATCAGATGGAGTGGAGAGATTTTGGTAAGAGCCTTTGAGAAAAATAACAGGTGATTCTACAGACTTTATCATCTCTTCCTCAAGGTCAAATTGGTATTTTGTATGAATTTTTCATTCTAAGTATTATCAAGAATTATAATCAACGAATACGTAAAGGTTTATTCTTTCTTATCATTAATAATGATTGAATCTTAAAATACGTTTCTTGTATCACTTAACGTCTCACTCTGCAATATATCTACCATCAAAGGCAATGTGCTTAATGAATACCCATCCTTGCAACTCGATGCCTCTGCATAGATTGTTAAGCGTTAGCAACGCATGAAATGAATTAATTCTGTTCCCAACCGTCTGTAAAGCTCTAGAATTTCCAATAACTGCACCATTGCCCACAGTAGCACAAATCAGTTTATTTGTTCCGTTTTGACAAAATGAGAACGTCAACGCGTGTACACGTTAATGCTATTGGTTGAACTTCGTAATGAATTTACTATAATGAAAATTATTGGTCCTTTTTAGCGGATCCTAACAGACATTTCCTAATTTATGTCGTCGAATGTCAGCAGATTCAGAGCTCTGTTAGTACTTCGCTTGGTATAGATTATTTTCGGACGATGTGGTGTATGTCATTATGAATTGTAAAACAGGATGACTTCCTTCGAGAGTTTATTTCTTCCTCGTTTCTCTCACCATTTTTCTACTCGGCGTTACTCGTTGAAATGGTTTATTACTGCATCAAGTGACATTTGAAATATTTAATTTGTTTATAATCAAGTGAGGTTACTATAGAACCAGCACGGTATTTTCGTTTCCATACAATGATCAAAACATTAGTATAAAGCGTATAATAAAATCACTTTAATTTCTCCTCAAACCCATAAATAATTGTAAAATGTAATGAAAGATTAGTTGCACTGATCACTGGAAATTCCTTTTTAGGTGGCTTATGAGTGAATTTTCTTTCATCATATTTTTATTGTCCATATAAAAGGGAGTATTGAGAAGTCATACATCCTGGGTAGAACATATGATTTGTTTTTTGTACAGTCATCAATCTTTTGACTGCTTTAGTGGCCTATTGACTCTTAATCTTGATCTAATCTTTTTGATTTCTACATCCACCCAATTTCCTCGATAATCTGTGTTATAGACACCATCTTTATCTGACCCGTCCTGTTCTGTCCCGCACTTTGCTTGCTGTGCATGTTGACTAATACATTCTTCTGTTAATAATTTATCTTACATTTCCTTACACGACTGTGTGTACTTATACATTCTACCCATTCCTCTACTTTATGCTCATAAACTATGATGTTTAACAAGTCGCCCTCTTTACTGCTCACTATCATTTTTTCCGTATCCGGCGCCAAGTATGCAGACTAGTTGTTCCAGGTTTTTCTTACTCTCGACGAGTAGAGCTGTGTCGTCCTTGAAGCTATCATGGGCAAACACTCCTGTTGTATTTAGTCAGTTTCTGAATTTTTATGCCTCATTCATCACAACGATGATACAATAGTGGCTATAAACTTAAAATGAGCGTTAGATCATTCCTGACAAAAGAATTTCTCCCGTGAGTTTTCCACTTTACATATTTTGACTTCGTTTCTGTACATTACTCACATGTATCGGTAGAGTATTCACCTTCTTCACCAGATTTCGAACATATTTCACGCCAAAGATATTCTCTAAGCCCACAAATGCCACGAACATTTCTTGGTTCTTTTAATCTTCCTTTTAATTCCACTATCAAGGTGTGAGTTAAATCATTGATACTACTGTATTTCCGAAAACAAACTACACTTAGCCAAGTGCTTCTTCTGCTTTCCATTATTGTATACATTACTTCAGGAAGAAGTTTACAAGCGTGATACGTTCGTGCGTTTGGAGGATAATTTTCGTATTTATCCGTTACCTCTTTCATATGTTTTCCATAAATCTGAAAGTATGTAAAGTGATTCGCTGGCTCTGGTCCTGAATCAGGTAATTTTTTTTCAGAGCTACCATTGATTTCAGATACTCTGAATGTATAGCTGCTTTTATCGATCCCAAGCATTGTATCCTATGCCAAATATCGATCACATTTCTTCCCTACTCTATGACCTCTTTTAATTATTCTTACCAGCCGTAGAGACTTTCTACATTTTTCTCTCATTTCTCTGTCCTGTTTTCATTGAACATCTTCGTATACAATTATTTACTTATCTCTCTTGAACTTTTATTTAGCCTTTGAACGTGTAGTTAAGTACGTACATTCCCAAGCAACCAGTGCCGCTGTCGTACGTTCACAGACTTTTTACATATCGATGCTAATCAATAAGATGAAATAATTGCTGTTTCTTCACTTTTTATCTTATCTTTCGCAACATCTATAATTATTAACAAACGCTAATTACTTCCATCCGTATCACTTTCTTCTGTACTGCTGCCATCTTGTTTGCCTGGACTCGATGAGTTCCCAATCCGTCTTATCTTCTTCTTCCCTCGTGTTCTCGTTTCTTATTCTGTTGATTGTTCGTACTCACTAGCCTATGACGTGACAGTCAGTAGTTACAATGAATGCACCTACACACTTAGATCTTCAGTTCATCACGTAGGTCCTAAGGCTATTATCCAGCTGTAACATACTTAATTTCTTCTTATTTATTTCCACCAGTGAATATTCTCCCACAATTGTCCTTAGCTTTCTTTTCCTTTCTACACAGTCCTAGACACGTAAAACTGACAGTTTCTTCTTCCAGTAATATGTAAGTTTCTCAATTTCCTCACATATCCTGTTTCATCATCACTAGCATTTAACGTTGTCATTTAAGTCCGTTCAAAGAAATCATGGTCGGCCTCCATCCCGGTTTGAATTTACACTTGTGACAGTACGTATAATGAGACTGCTCTGTTGCAGGTAACTGATGATTTGAGTTCCGGATATTGTTAATGAAGGTGGTTTTATCGTGCTCTAAGGACTGGTTCGTTGTATTGGACTCATTGCTGACATTCGAGTCGTCGTTCTACATGATTTTACAGGATGCTTCTTGCGGTAGATCGAGGCCCCGTTTTTATAGGTTTGTTTATGGTGTCACCTGATTCTTGAAACACTTTAACTAACAAAGGATATTCCCATCGCATTCCCCTCATATTTAGTGGTAAGATGGCACCCTCGACAGCCCGTCAAAACCTGAACCCAGACAAAGCTTAAAAACAGAAAGAAGGTGTAGCGAACTGTGAAAAAAGAAGCAAAATAAGAGTACAAACAGTGGACGGTTCAACCTCAAGATGTGCAACTTTTTTTTATTGTGGTTTTAGGGTGCGAAACAGCTCTGGTCATAAGCGCCCATTCTGTGGCTTAAGGGTAAATACTGGAGTTTAAATCAGCAGACGTGGGAGCTAAACTCAAGAAGGAGGGAAACTAAAAACGGAAGGATATCTTAGAAAAGTGCTATTGAAGGGGTTTTTTTCCCTGAAAAGAGCTTCAAATGACCGATGTCATCTGACTAACACTTATAAACTCATGGTCACGATCTGCTGAGAGCGCGTCATCTGCTAAAAAAGGAGATGTATCAGGCGATAGCTGTAAACGGGAGCGTTGCGGATTAAAACAGGGGCACTGAAGTAAAAGGTGTCTCACCGTCCACGATTGAGAGCAGTGGAGACAAACCGGGGGAGGATCGCCACTTAAAAGATGTCGATGGCTAAAAAGACAGTGCCCAATCCGGCGTCTAGTTAAAATTACCTCCTCCCGACGACTAGGCCTGGAGGAAGAGGTCCAAGCACAGGGAAGAGGTTTTATGTCCCGTAGTTTATTATCCTGAAGTGCAGACCAATGTGTGTGCCATAAAAGAGCAACACGACTACATAAAACGCTCCGTAGATCGGCTAAGGGAACCATGCGAACAGCGGGCCGACGAAGATAGACAGCAGCCTTTGCCGTTATATCGGCTGCCTAGTTTCCGAATATACTAAAATGCCCTGGTATCCAGAGGAACGCCACAGAGATGCCCCCCAAGAGGAGCATATGGAGGCAGTCCCAAATCCGGTGTACTAGAGGGTGGACGGGATAAAGAGCTTGGAGGTTGAGAAGAGAGCTGACGAATCTGAGTATATAACATACTGCATCCGCTAATGGCGGCAGATGTATTGGAATTCCTGGAGAACAGCATAGAAATTCGCAGTAAACCCGAACACTGGTCGGGAAGGCGAAATCTAAGAGGGGTGTCGTCAATAATATAGGCACACCCGACACCACGGATGGCCTTGGAGCCGTCAGTGTAAATAAATGAGGCATCCTCCATTTGGGCACATAGAGCAGCAAATGCCCAACGATAAACTATAGGGGGGACTATCCTTGGGAAGCTGACAAAAATCACGGAGAAGGCAAGTTCGGGGGCGAAGCCAAGATGACGTCGTACCCCCATTTGTCAAGAAAGTTTTAGGAAATTGGAAGGAAAGTGAATGTAGCAGTTGACGGAAGTCCTAAAGCCAAGGAGGCGTCGAAAAAAGGGTGTGTGTCGGATGAGCAGGCATGGAAGACGGATGGCTAGCGTAACGTCTCAGAAGGACATATCGCCGATTTGACAGCGGAAGTTAAGCAGTCTGAGCATAAAGGCTCTTCACGGGGCTTGTTTAAAAAGCTCCAGACGCTAAACGCAATCACGGTGGTGGACAGACTCTAGACGCCGAAGAATAGACGGCCGTTCAGAGGAGTAAACTATGCTTCTATAGTCCAATTTCGAGCGCACTAAGGCGCGATATAGGCGGAGGAGGACCACTAGGTCCGCTCCCCAGGAGGTACCACTCAGAACACGGAGGGCGTTGAGGGACCGCAGACAGCGAACCGAAAGATATGAAACGTGCGCAGTACTCTGTCAAACATAAGTCCCAAGAATTTGGAGACGTCCGCGAACGGAAGGTCAAAAAGGCCTAGATGTAGGGAGGGCGGATAAATCTCCATACGAGTCAAAAAATTTACACAGACGGTCTTGCTGGAAGAAAATCAGTAGAGTGGAGACGATCGAGACGTCCTTGAAGACGTCGTTCAAGAAGTCCGGTCCGTTGCGAGCTTTAGTAGATAGTAAAATCGTCGACAAAGAGGTAGCCAGAGACATCAGGAAGGAGACAATCCATAATTGGATTTATGGCGGTGGCAAACAGCACAGAGCCCTGGGTCACCCCGATGTCCTGGGAGAAAGTACGGGATAGAGTAGCGCTCACCCGCACCCAAAATGTGCGCACTGTCATAAATTCACAGATGAAAAGGGGTAGCCCACCTCGAAAGCCAAAAGAGAAAAGTGCAGGGACAATGCCTGTCCTCCAACTGGTATCGTATGCCCTCTCCAGATCAAAAAATATAGCTACCGTTTGGCGTTCCCTGAGAGAATTGTTCATGATATAAGTGGAGAGAGCAGAAAGATGTTCAACTGCTGAGCGAAGCTTTTGGAAACCGCATTGGGCAGTTGTTAAATGGTTTCGGGACTCCAGCCACCAGCCTAAACGGCAATTTACCATACGCTCCAAAACTCACAAACACTACTCGTACGAAAGATTGGGCGATAGCTGGAGGGGAGATATTTGTCCTTTCCAGGTTCCGGAACAGGAACAGCGATAGCTTCCCGCCAACTTCTGGGAGAGATACTGTAGACCCAAAGTCGATTATAAAGGCGAAGGAGGTAGCACAGACTAGGGTGTGATTGATGCAGGAACATTTGGACGTGGATACCATCCGGTCCGGGAGCAGAAGAGGGAGAGGAGGAGAGTGCATGTCTGTGTTCCTGCATAGAAAAAACGGCATTACAGCTTTCGCAGTTTTGAGAGGAAAAAGCAAGAGTTTGCTCTTCCGCTACCCGTTTCTTCTTAAGAAAGGCTCGTGGGTGATGAGAAGAGCTCGAAATCTCAGAAAAATGTCGACCCAGTCAGTTAGAGATTGCGACTGCATTACAGTTAGCCTAGAGGTCGGGGAAAAACTGGACCTGCCGGATATCCGTCGGATTCGACTGCAAACAACTGATGATGGAGTGAAGGTATTAAAGAAGCTATTAAGAAATCCCAGCTTGCCTTCTTGCTATCGAGTATGATGTGACAGCATCGCGCACATAACTGCTTGTAGCGGATACAAAAAAATGGTTCAAATGGCTCTGAGCACTATGGGACTTAACAGCTGTGGTCATCAGTCCCCTAGAACTTAGAACTACTGAAACCTAACTAACCTAACGACATCACACACATCCATGCCCGAGGCAGGATTCGAACCTGTGACCCTAGCAGTCCCGCGTTTCCGGACTGCGCGCCTAGAACCGCGAGACCACCGCGGCCGGCGTAGCGGGTACAGTTGGCCAACGTAGGATCATGGCGGAAAACGCGAAGAGCACGCCTCCACTCGCGTATTGCGTCACGGCACGGCTCGTTCCACCAAGGAACTGGGGGGCGCTGGGGCAAAGGGGTGGTACGAGGTATCTAACGTTCTGCGGCTGTAAGAATAGCTTCCGTAACATGAGTGACCTGATCTTCGATATTAGGAAATTGATGGCCAGCAAATGTTGCTAGAGAAGAGAAAAGTGTCCTGTCGGCTTGGGAAAATTTCCAGCGTATTCGGCACGTAGATGGCAGTTGCTGTAATCGAAGGACACATGGAAATCGGTAACTAGAACGTGTATCAGCAAGAGCGAACCATTAAAAGCGCTGACCTAGCCGAACAGTACCGACAGAAAGGTCCAAATGAGAGTAGGTTGACATGGAGACAGACAAAAATGTATGTTCCCCAGTGTTGAGTCAAACAAGATCCGCTTGGTAGAAGGGGTCAATCAATAGGGAGCCTCTCGGGCAAGGACATGGAGATCCGCAAAGCGGGTGGAGGGCGTTGAAGTCCCCAACAAGCAAATAGAGGGGGGGGGGGGGGGGGGGGGAGCTGACCAAGGAGATGAAGGAGATTGGCTTTTGCCATTGGTGTGGACGATGGAATGTGTGGTACAGGTGAATCCAGAAAGGGAAAGACGTACAGCGTCAGCTTGGAAGGAACTGTGTAAGTGGATTGGATGATTATGGAAAGTACCAAAGAAAAGAATCATAAATCCCCCGTGTGTCGGAAAGCCAGCAACAGACGGGAGATCAAACCACACTGATTGGAAATGAGAAAATACAAAGCCATCACAGGTACATAGCTTTGTTTCCTGGAGACTGAAGATGACCAGGGAGTAGGATCGTAAGAGGATCGACAGCTCATCCCGACTGGAGCGAATTCCGCAGATATTTCAATGGATAACTGACATAGGGTGGACGGAAAAGGGAAATATGTCACCACAGTTGCCGTCACTCAGTGACTGCTGAGATCCGGTGGCCGACAGCGTGGATGGCATTCAGCCAGAGGGAGAAGAACCCGATCATAGGATGTTCAGGGGCAGCTCCTGCCGCCAGTGATTGGCTGGTTGATCGGCCACCAGCAGTGCGGCTCGGCGACACGGAAGATGGCCGAGGGTAGCTACCGCTGGCTGGCGCCGTAGAAGAGACACGCCGTGGAGGAGAAGGGGAGGAACTGTGTTTCTTGTGAGCCTTCTTGGAAGCAGGATGTTGAGATGAAGGAGTAGTTGATGGTTGTGAAGTCTTGGGACGTAAAAAATCTTCACGAGTAGGCTCTTTTTTGGAAGTCTGGGCGTCCGATTTTGTGGCCCGTGATTTAGCAGGAACTGATGAAGGTTGAGCCTTAGAGTGAGTGGGTGGAAGTGGGGAGGTTGAACAGGCGATCTTTGGGCTCGCCGATCTGACGACCGTGGCGCTAAGGATGAGATAGCAAGTCTATGTTGCCACCTCCTTAGTACGTCGAGGAGAGGCGAGACGAGGACAGTGCTATATTTACCCGTGGGAGCTCAGTGGGCTTTCTAATGGCGCGTATCTTACGAGCAACAAAGGTAGACATATTTTCCTTCATTCGGATTTCCTGAATAATTCGTTCATCTTTAAAAATAGGGCAATCTCTAGTGGAAGCAGCGCGGTCGCCCATACAGTTGATGCAACGAGGGGATGGGGATGGACAATCACCCTCAAGGGCATCCCTGCCACAGTTAACACATTTGGCCGGATTGGAACACGACTGGCGGGTATGATTAAACCTCTGATAGCAATGCGTAGGGTTGGGGATGTAAGGGCGAACTGGAATTATCTCATAGCTAAGGTTGAACTCTGTGAAACATCAAGGACAGAGTGCGGGTCGGTACTAATTCCTTTTCAACCCTTTTCGTTACTCGATGTACGGCCGTCATTCCCCGATCAGACCGGCACTTTTCAATGTTCTCATTTGATAACCCGTCGAGGGGTCTTGTATAAACCATGCGATAAGTTTAAAGTACAGTGCGCTTCCACCCGGATAGGGAAGGTATGTAGCAGTGTAGTTCGAAGCAATTTGTATGCCTGAAGGGCACTGTCTGTTCCTAACAACAAGGTGTCATTTCGCAACCTGGAACAAGACTTTACAGGACCTGCAATTGCATCGACACTTTTCTGAATAATGAAAGGGTTTGCTGTTGGGAAGTCCTGACCTTCAAAAAATGATTCAAATGGCTCTGAGCACTGTGGGACTTAACTGCTGCGGTCATCAGTCCCCTAGAACTTAGAACTACTTAAACCTAACTAACCTAGGGACATCACACACATCCATGCCCGAGGCAGGATTCTAACCTGCGACCGTAGCGGTCGCGCGGTTCCAGACTGTACCGCCTAGAAGCGCGCGCCCACCCCGGCCGGCTCTTGACCTTCGTCAGACCGAGAAACAACTAGGAATTTTGGCGCTGATGTAATAATTTTCTGTAGCTTATACTCATCTAGCTTTCTCCTGTGGGTAGAAGAAACCATTGCGAAAGTATCCCTCATGATCGCTGGTGTCTCCGATGGCGTGTTCCTCCCAGTGAGGAGCCCTTTCTGAGGGCACAACCGCCTCTGATTGTCCACACCTCAGGTCACACCTTCCGGGGCGGGGAATTACACGTTACCTCGTCACCGGCTACTCGTGGGAACGCGTTCAGACTCGCACGGGGAGGAAAGAAAGGAAAAGGGAGGAGCAAAGAAAAGGAAAGAAGAGAAGAACTCTCAAACGCCGCAGCGGGGAAAAAGTTAATGAAAAGAATCAAGGAAAGAGAAGGACAAAGTAAGAACAGGTATTTTACATTGAATAGATAAAAGAAGAGAAACACTTCATTCGTTCACAAGCGGTGTCCTCCGGACGTAGGCGCAAAACATACTCCCAAAGAGAGGCCAAAAGTGATGGGAAATGGCGTGAGAGGCGTGAAGGGGGGGGGGAGGGGGTGTACTGGGGACAGGGAGGGATGTGGAAAGGGAAGGTATGCAGCCAGGAAAGAAAAGATCTGCACAAGCTCGAGGTCCCGTGCTCGCCACGCACATATCCACGAAAGAGTTGTGGACCCTTGGTGTATGTCCAACATTGAGCGATTTTCAATAGCCGCGGCGTCGTGCTTATATAGTCACGGAGTTGGATCTTGAAGGGGAAGACCGGTGTTCAAATGTCCTCTTCCCCCCCCCCCCCCCCCTCCATTTTTTATTCACAAAATTATGAATTGTCTGTCTGGTCACGGACGTGTCTGTACGCTGTATTCATATTTGTGTCTGTGTCGTGGTATAACGGCCGTTTGAACAGCGAGGTGTAAGGAAGGGTACCTACGATTTGTTCTATACAAGTATCATATGTAATGAGTCTTGTGTTCCGTTTTGGAAGTTTCGACTTTTGAATTTCTTTGCTTTAAAATATTTCACGCCCATTTGTTTGTTGTTTTCATTTCTGTGAGAGGTATATGCATCAAAAATCAAATGTCTCCAAGCACTATGGAACTTAACAGCTGAGGTTATCAGTCCCCTAGACTTAGAACAACTTAAACCTGACTAACCTAAGGGGAAATCACACATATCCATGCCCGAGGCAGGATTCGAACCAGCGATCGTAGCAGCATCGTGGTTTCGGACTGAAGCACCTAGAACCACTCGGCCACAGCGGCCGGATCTATGCATCATCTTGCCGGCCACACTATTCATCACATTTACTTGCAACGGTAATATATTCTTACAACATGTCTCATATTCTATAACCTATATATATTATAACAACTGCCAAAATTACAGAAGGAGAACAGACACGTCTTTGACCGGACGGAGAGTTCATAACTTTGCGAAAAGAATGGGGCACAGGAGAGATTTGAACACGGATCTCCCGCTTTGCAGTCCCATATCGTGACCACACAACCACGACACTCGATATTTGCACAGCTTCAGCTTGGACCGTTAACTGTTTCGATTTTGCTTCTTTTTTCACAGCTTCTTCCTGTTTTCATGCCTGATCTGTCGTAGTGGACTATCCTCTGGGACATTTTATCACTGAATCTGAGTGGTTGGGGCGTTTGGGGCCTTGTAAGTAGTGATGTCCTTTTAACACTTCGAATGAGTAGTACTTTACGTCTGTGTACATTGATTCCAAGTAGCGCGTTCATTTCTCTTCTAATTTTTTTGTCTCTAATTTCTCAATCATCCTTTTTAATTACTACTGTGAACGTTGCGGCTGGTAGTGGAAGATGTGGTTGTTTTGGTGGAGAATTTGTGAGGGGGGGGGGGAGATATGGTTGCACTTTCTCCAAAAGAAGAGATATATCTGAATAGGAATGAATGGGAAGTTGGTCATTGGCTTTGCTGATAACGGAGTGTCACCTGTGGATATATAGCGCTGAATATGCATAAAGAGTCTTGGGGTTTAGGTATCCGGGGAAAGCGGGGTGGGGGAGGGGGGGTGCGGGCGTAAAAAGGTAGAGAAAGATACACAGTTTTGAGGTTCTGGAGTGATTTAGATCTTCATGTCTACAGTGTCTTTTAAAGATACAACACTCCCGTCCTTTCCGCAAACCACGTCACTGCGCATCATGCCACAGATATATAATTATTTTCAAGTGCTAAATACAGTTATAGCACATGCTAATTTTCACTTGATACATTTGCGCACAGGACAGATTACTACATTCCAAAAACTGAGTATTTCCCCCTATGCTTGCGAGAGGGATGGAGTAAACCGGTAGCGTGGCACTCACACTACCACCACTGCCTGTGGTGGGTTGCAGGGGGCATGCCACAGCCTTGCACCATCTCAGCGATGCTTCCCTCTTGCGACTCGCCATGTGTACAGAGCTCATATTTCAACTGCTTCTTCTTTAAAAATGTTATGCACAGGACATCCTCTGGTTTCATAGTGCACGATAATGCACCTAAAACGTACAAGACAAAAAACAGTCTCTGCCTACGAATGCTAAAATGTGTATTTGCCCTTATTTCAAAAAACTGTTACAAATGGTGCTTAATTCAAATTGTTAAACTGCCCAGCTCCTAGAGAACCATGCTCTGCTTCCACTGAAATGGCTATTGAGCTAGGTGCTTGGGGTTTGGTAAGCCAAAGTCATCAAATAAACATCATTTGCACAATAACAATTTTATTAAAATAAACCAGCACTGTGATCATAAGTAATAAAACACAAAACATTGTCCATAGAATTAAAATACAATTAGAAATTCCAGCAGGTATCCAGTTAGCTTCCTTTTACTATCAAACAAATGTGAACAGGACTCAAATTTCCTAGGTGCAGTTCATAGTACTGGGTATGCCATTCCACAGGATGTGGGCAGTATGATATTCACTGGTACTTCTGAAACATAGGCGTAGATAATTTAACAATTGCATAATAAATAGTTCATAAAATCTGGTGGCTCCTGACAGTTCCACAAATTACATATTGCATTGCCTGTGCCCAAAAATATTTTTAAAATAACTTTCCACAACACTAACGAACAATTTAAACTCCAAATATTAGAACAAGAATAAGTTAGAGAAGTTGTGAGTGTATCCATCACTAACAGCTTTTAAATCTTTAATAATAAACCTACAATAAGTCTTGGTAAACCTAGTACAAGTGTAATACAGCTACACTGAATTTGTAAGAAAGAGTGCTGATGACTGAAACCCATTCAGATAAATACGAGCTACAAAACTGATTCTGTAACTTCAAAAAATACATACGGACACAAGGGCAGATCTAGCGTAAAGCTAAAGGTTTCTTTGTCAATGTGAATGACCTAATTAAACAAATTTATTGCCACAATATTGGCACTGAGAACATCTTATGTTAGCAAAAAATCGGTTTCAGCTAGTACACTACTCATCCATACATCTTGCTTGCAATGCACTTGGCATAGCAATATTACTTGGATGTCTAATACCAGCAAAACCTTTTTCTGATATGTCAAAAGGTGATTTCCATACTAGTTACAAAAACCTCTGGGAAAGTGAAGGCCTTGGTAGACATGGTTGCTAGCTCATCAGTGCAAAGAATAAATAAATAAATTAAAAAATTACCCAGTATCATCATCTTACACAATCTTGGTTCCACTGGCATACTAGGATACAACCCCATGGACTACATTCAACATTTTTTACCTAATTGTTTCGTTTCTCTAGGTAGGACATGAAGTACGAACTGCCTTGTTAAGAAACTGTGATATAACCCTCAAAATACATTAGTTTCATAGACAAAAAACGATCTCAAAGGGAGACGAACGTTGTAGACCCCATGCTAGGGTATTAATCTTGCACAACAAAATGTTTCTCATCGTCCGCTGTCACGCAGTGGAGACTACATAACACCTCACACCATACATGGCAATGTTGCAGCGAAACTATAACAAAGTGCCCCCAATTCCAGCAAACAGTAACAAATTACACTCCATGTTACCGCCAACTTTAAATAGTCATCCATGTTACAGTAACATTATAACAAATTGGCCTTCGTGTTCCAGCAAAATTGCAACAAGTTAAACCATGTTGCAGTGTGAATGTAACAAATTGTCCTCCTTGTTACAGTGAAATTAAACAAACTGATCCATCTTGCAATAAAACAGTAATAAATTGCCTGGGTTAGGGGAAAACTGTAAAAAATCGGTCATGTGCAGAAAACTGTATTGAATAGCCCTCTATGTTATAGTAGAAGTACACTCCTGGAAATGGAAAAAAGAACAAATTGACACCGGTGTGTCAGACCCACCATACTTGCTCCGAACACTGCGAGAGGGCTGTACAAGCAATGATCACACGCACGGCACAGCGGACACACCAGGAACCGCGGTGTTGGCCGTCAAATGGCGCTAGCTGCGCAGCATTTGTGCACCGCCGCCGTCAGTGTCAGCCAGTTTGCCATGGCATACGGAGCTCCATCGCAGTCTTTAACACTGGTAGCATGCCGCGACAGCGTGGACGTGAACCGTATGTGCAGTTGACGGACTTTGAGCGAGGGCATATAGTGGGCATGCGGGAGGCCAGGTGGACGTACCGCCGAATTGCTCAACACGTGGGGCGTGAGGTCTCCACAGTACATCGATGTTGTCGCCAGTGGTCGGCGGAAGGTGCACGTGCCCGTCGACCTGGGACCGGACCGCAGCGACGCACGGATGCACGCCAAGACCGTAGGATCCTACGCAGTGCCGTAGGGGACCGCACCGCCACTTCCCAGCAAATTAGGGACACTGTTGCTCCTGGGGTATCGGCGAGGACCATTCGCAACCGTCTCCATGAAGCTGGGCTACGGTCCCGCACACCGTTAGGCCGTCTTCCGCTCACGCCCCAACATCGTGCAGCCCGCCTCCAGTGGTGTCGCGACAGGCGTGAATGGAGGGACGAATGGAGACGTGTCGTCTTCAGCGATGAGAGTCGCTTCTGCCTTGGTGCCAATGATGGTCGTATGCGTGTTTGGCGCCGTGCAGGTGAGCGCCACAATCAGGACTGCATACGATCGAGGCACACAGGGCCAACACCTGGCATCATGGTGTGGGGAGCGATCTCCACACTGGCCGTACACCACTGGTGATCGTCGAGGGGACACTGAATAGTGCACGGTACATCCAAACCGTCATCGAACCCATCGTTCTACCATTCCTAGACCGGCAAGGGAACTTGCTGTTCCAACAGGACAATGCACGTCCACATGTATCCCGTGCCACCCAACGTGCTCTAGAAGGTGTAAGTCAACTACCCTGGCCAGCAAGATCTCCGGATCTGTCCCCCATTGAGCATGTTTGGGACTGGATGAAGCGTCGTCTCACGCGGTCTGCACGTCCAGCACGAACGCTGGTCCAACTGAGGCGCCAGGTGGAAATGGGATGGCAAGCCGTTCCACAGGACTACATCCAGCATCTCTACGATCGTCTCCATGGGAGAATAGCAGCCTGCATTGCTGCGAAAGGTGGATGTACACTGTACTAGTGCCGACATTGTGCATGCTCTGTTGCCTATGTCTATGTGCCTGTGGTTCTGTCAGTGTGATCATGTGATGTATCTGACCCCAGGAATGTGTCAATAAAGTTTCCCCTTCCTGGGACAATGAATTCACGGTGTTCTTATTTCAATTTCCAGGAGTGTATAAGAAATAGACAGACATAACAATAAAACAGTAACAAATAGTCCACCAGGTTACAGCAAAACTCTAACAAATTGTCATCCATATTACAGTTCAATTGTAACAAATTCAACATGTTGCAGCCAAGCTGCAACTAACTGCCCGCCACATTGCATCCGAACTGTAATAAATGGTCCTCCATGTTGCAATGTAACTGTTATAAATTATCCATGTGAGAGAAAAACTGTAACAAAATGCCCTCCCTGTTACTGTAAAACTGTAACCTACTGCCCTTATTTCAACAAAACTATAACAAATTGCCCTACCTGTCACAGCAGAATTGTTACAAACTGAACCACGTTACAGCAAGACTATAACAAATCGACTCTTTATAGAGCAAAACTACAAACTGACTCATGTTAGAACAAAAATTGTAACTTACTGTCCTATTTTACAGAAACAAAATTGTAAGAAATTGTCACATGTTGCAGTGAATAGAATGGAACAGATCGGAATTACAATCTCACAGATAATACAAAAAAACATAAAGTGGAAAAGAATTGGAACTTCATTCAAAAACCGGAACAGAATGAGTTGGAATGGAACAGAATGTAACGGGCTGGAAAGGAATGGTTCTAATTGGAATTTCATTCGAAAGCTAACAGAATAGGGCCGAATTTCATGCACAGGGAGTGTTAAACATTGGGATGTCATTACTTCGAACGAAGTTGGGGCACTGATGGTTTGTTGATATGCTGACCACCAGTATGTCCCCAGATACTACAGGGTGAGGGGAATGATGGGCAATTGACATGATGACTTTCACTACAGCAAGTTCGCATTTATCTTACGTTTGCAGATTGTATAAAAATGCATATACAGACATCAGCAAGTCTAATCATGACACTAAGAAACCATACGTCCTGCACAATCCGTAATACCACCCTGCTGTTTGTTTCAGCCAGCAGTAAACAACTTCACTATGAAAGACTGTTCCAGTTTTATGAACATTATAATGTCACTATGATGTAATGGATTCCACTGCAAGCTAAAGTTAATACCCTAGCACAGAGTCGGCATAATATTTGGCTTACTTTGATATCAGTTTTGGCCCCACTAAGATGATTGACATAAAAATTTTCCGACTATGATACCGTTTCATAATGTAAAAACTGGAAAAATGTCATAGAACTATTTAGATGTGGAAATATTTAATTTGAGCATCCATTATCCTTAACCAGGAGTGGTACAACGATTGAATTATGGAGTTGCTTAACCTGTGAGTTCGTGGAAAAAACATTACTTGTATCCATATGTGTGTGTGTGTGTGTGTGTGTGTGTGTGTGTGTGTGTGTGTTGTGTGTGTTCATTATGTTGATGCTTTCAGATGTGTAAATATTACAAGTTGCAATATCCACTTGATCTTTGTTTTGATAGATATCTCTGCACATGTTGAAAAACTTCACATCATTCAGCTACTTTATACTATAGCCGAGATGCCTCCTCCGGGGCTACACTGTGATTGGCTGGAACAATTTTTTCTTTCTTTCAATCATCTGTCTTCTAACTGATTTGCTGTGGCCTGCCGCGAATTCCTCTCCTGCGTCAAGCTCTTCATCTCAGAGTAGCACTTGCAACCTACGTCCTCAGTTATCTGCTGGATGTATTCCAATCTTTGTTTTCCTCTGCAGTTCTTACGTGCTACGGCTCTATCTAGTACCATGGAAGTCATTCTCTGATGTCTTAACAGATGTCCTGTCGTCCTGTCTCTTCTTCTTGTCAGCGTTTTCAATATATTCCTTTTCTCTCCGATTCTGTGCAGAACCTGCTGACTCCTTTCCTTATGAGTCCACCCAGTTTTAAAAAATCGTCCGTAGCACCACATGTCAAATGCTTCGATTCTCTCCTGTTCCGATTTGTAACAATTCATATTGTACTATCATGCAATGGTGTACCCCAAACGTATTCTCAGAAATTTCTTCCTCAAATTAAGGTTAATATTTGTTACTAGTAGACTTCACTTGGCCAGGAATGTTATCTTTTCCATTGCTTCTTATGTCCTCCTTGCTATTTTTGTTTTCTGCCTGGGTAACAGAATCCCTCAAATTCATCTGCTTCGTGATCAACAATCTTGATGTAAATTTTCTCGCTGTCCTCATTTCTACTACTTATCATTTCCGTACTTCGATTTACTCCCATATTCTGTATTCACCAGACAGATCATTTCATTCAGCAGATCATGTAATTCTTCTTCACTTCCACCGACTTTAGCAGCGAATCTTATCGTAGATATCTCTTCACCTTGAATTTTAATTCTGCTCTTGAACCTTTCTTTCATTTCCATCATTCTCTCTTCGATATATAGATTGAACAGTAAGGGCGAAGGCCTACATCTCTGTCTTACACCCGTTTTAATCCGAGCACTTCGTTCTTGATGTTCCACTAATTATTCCCTCTTAGCTATTGCATATAGCATACCCTACTTCCCTCACAATTTTGAACATCTTGCACCAATTTACAACGTCGAACGCTTTTTCCAGGTCGATAAATCCTATGAAACAGTCTTTTTCCTTGGTCTTGCTTCCATTATCAACCACAAGGGGAGTATCTTTACCTTTCCCAAGGCCAAACTGATCATCATCCAACACATCCTCAACTTCCTCTCCCATTCTTCTGTATATTATTATTCTCAGAAACTTGGATGCATGAGCTGTTAAGCTGATTGTGCAATAATTCTTGCACTTGTCTGTTCTTGAAGTCTTCGGAACTGTGTGAATGATATGGAATGTTATTTATCGATCCTGCCTCGTTTGGTCTTAAGTGTTCCAATGTTATTTTAAATTCTGATTCTAATACTAGATCCCCTATCTCTTCTATATCAACTCCTGTTTTTTCTTCTATCACATCAGACAAATCCTCCCCGTCACAAAGACCTTCAATGCACTCTGGCCACCTATTCGCTATCTCCTTTGCATTTCATTACCATCGCACTCTTAATGTTACCACCCTTGATTTTAAATTCACCGAAGGTTGTTTTGACTTTTCTATGTGCTCAGTTCGCCCTTCCGACAATCACATCCTTTGCGTTTTCCTTTCATTTTTTGTGCAGCCATTTCTCTTAGCTTTGCTGCACTTAATGTTCATTTCATTCCTCAGAGACTTTTATTTCTGTATTCCTGAATTTCTCTGAACATTTTTGTACTTCCTTCTTTCATCAATGAGCTGAAGTATTTCTTTTGCTACCCAAGATTTCTACGCAGTTTCCTTCTTTGTACCTACGTTTTTTTTCCCGATATTGCGCTTTTTAGAGATGTCCATTCCTCTTCAACTATAGTGCCTACTGAGCTATTCCTTATTGCTGTATGTATAGCCTTACAAAACTTGAGTCGTATATCTTTAATGCCGCTTTCTTTAACATGCAACTACTTTAGTCATATGTGATACATTAGTGATTATTTACCTGTCTTCAGTTTCGCTTGGATTTGCATTACATTACTTTAACTTACGTTCCACTACATACAACTCGTGACATCGCCAGTGTTTTTGTTGTAATAGTACATGTATTGCCAACTTATAGATTGCTGTCACACGTTCACAGTTTACGTCGGACGGAAAAATTACAATTACTTACGTTTTAATTATGGGCATGGTGTGTGGCCTCCTCAGTGGTCAAATAATAATGTGGCTTGACTTCGTCACGATTTGTACGTTTTTATCTCAAGGTTGTGCAGATAACGTATGTCCGATTAGCCAATAAAAATCATGAGTAGCTATTTAAAGAAGCTTTTAACAGATAGTATGATTATACATTTTAGATACGTGACAATGGATGTATATGTTCGCTCTATCATATGTTTGGTGTAAATTCACTTGTAGAGTCTTGCCATTGTTTCTCGTTCTGTTTTTAATCTGTTTCTATGTAACTTGATTGAGAAGTTGATAATGTTATAGTTACTGTTTCATGTATGCAGGTCTGAAGATGGCGCACTGAAGCGTTGAAACCGGTTGCAACAAAATAAAATAAAATCGTAAGAACGGCTGTAGATGTTTTATTTTGTCACAATTTTCCAAGTATATGTCCTCCTCTTGTAATTCTTGAATGGAGTATTACTATTACTAGCCGAAATTCATTGCAGAACTTAATTATTAGTCTTTCACGTCTCTCATTCCTAGTACCAATCCCATATTCTCCCATAACCCTTTCTTCTATTCCTTCCCCTAAGCCGCATTGCAGTCCCCGTAACTTCTAGGTTTTCATCTTCCCTTACGTACTGAATTACCATTCAGCACTCTCATATACTTTCTTCAGCTTGCGACGTCGGTATGTATAACCGAACTATCGTTGTCGGCGTTATTTTGCTGCTGATTCTGATGAGGACAACCCTACCACCGAATTGTTCAAAGTAACTCACTCTCTGCACTATCTTCCTACTTATAACGAATCCTACTCCCATTATACTATGTCCTGCTGCTGCTGATATTATCCTACACTCATCTGACCAGAAATCGCTGTCTTCTTTCCATTTCACTTCACTGACCCTCATTTTATCCAAACTGAGACTTTCCATTTGCCATTTCAGATATTCTAGCCTCCCTACTACTTTAAAGATTCTGCCATTCCACGCCCCGACTCGTAGAACGTTACACTTTCGTTAGTCATTCAAACTTTTTCTCTTTTGTCATCTCCCTCTTCGCAGTTTCCACCCATAGATCCGAGTGGGGGACTATACCGGAATCTTTTGCAAATGGAGAGATCCTCATGACACTTCAATTATAGGCCACATGTCCCGTGGACACATTATGTGCCTTTAGTGCTGCGGTTTCGATTGCCTTCTGCGTCCACATGTCATTGACCATTGCTGATTCTTCCATCTCTTGAGACTGTTTCCCACTCCAGGGACAACGGAGTGCCCTGAACCTCTGTCCACTCCTCTGCCCACTTTAGCAAGGTGGTTGACAGTATAAGGGTGATCTCTTATGGCGGAAGTCTTCGGCCTTCAATGCTTTTGACTTTTACTCAAAATTTAAGTAATGGCAGGGTTCGAATTCGGGACTTAGACGTTTTAGATACTAATCAACTATGCTAGTCCTAGACCACGGGTGACCAATTTGTTTTAATCGCCTGTAAAGTTTTGGGTTGTGATTGGATGTTTCGTTTTGAATAGCTGCTATCAGTCATGCGTCCAAGATTAATAATGGTATGTGACGTGACCAGTATTCAGTTTGGTCAAACTACAAGAGAGAGTTGGTAGCTATACTGCAATGGAGTTTCAAAAATTAAGTCAAGAGATAACGTGTGAAACGAATTAGTAAAAAACTGGTTAGAAAAGACATCTGTGGACGATGTACAGGGCTATTACAAATGATTGAAGCGATTTCATACATTCACTGTAGCTCCATTCATTGACATATGGTCACAACACACTACAGATACGTAGAAAAACTCATAAAGTTTTGTTCGGCTGAAGCCGCACTTCAGGTTTCCGCCGCCAGAGCGCTCGAGAGCGCAGTGAGACAAAATGGCGACAGGAGCCGAGAAAGTGTATGTCGTGCTTGAAATGCACTCACATCAGTCAGTCATAACAGTGCAACGACACTTCAGGACGAAGTTCAACAAAGATCCACCAACTGCTAACTCTATTCGGCGATGGTATGCGCAGTTTAAAGCTTCTGGATGCCTCTGTAAGGGGAAATCAACGGGTCGGCCTGCAGTGAGGGAAGAAACGGTTGAACGCGTGCGGGCAAGTTTCACGCGTAGCCCGCGGAAGTCGACGAATAAAGCAAGCAGGGAGCTAAATGTACCACAGCCGACGGTTTGGAAAATCTTACGGAAAAGGCTAAAGCAGAAGCCTTACCGTTTACAATTGCTACGAGCCCTGACACCCGATGACAAAGTCAAACGCTTTGAATTTTCGGCGCGGTTGCAACAGCTCATGGAAGAGGATGCGTTCAGTGCGAAACTTGTTTTCAGTGATGAAGCAACATTTTTTCTTAATGGTGAAGTAAACAGACACAATGTGCGAATCTGGGCGGTAGAGAATCCTCACGCATTCGTGCAGCAAATTCGCAATTCGCCAAAAGTTAACGTGTTTTGTGCAATCTCGCGGTTTAAAGTTTACGGCCCCTTTTTCTTCTGCGAAAAAAACGTTACAGGACACGTGTATCTGGACATGCTGGAAAATTGGCTCATGCCACAACTGGAGACCGACAGCGCCGACCGACAGGATGGTGCTCCACCGCACTTCCATCACGATGTTCGGCATTTCTTAAACAGGAGATTGGAAAACCGATGGATCGGTCGTGGTGAAGATGATGATCAGCAATTCATGTCATGGCCTCCACGCTCTCCCGGCTTAACCCCATGCGATTTCTTTCTGTGGGGTTACGTTAAAGATTCAGTGTTTAAACCTCCTCTACCAAGAAACGTGCCAGAACTGCGAGCTCGCATCAACGATGCTTTCGAACTCATTGATGGGGACATGCTGCGCCGAGTGTGGGAGGAACTTGATTATCGGCTTGATGTCTGCCGAATCACTAAAGGGGCACATATCGAACATTTGTGAATGCCTAAAAAAACTTTTTGAGTTTTTGTATGTGTGTGCAAAGCATTGTGAAAATATCTCAAATAATAAAGTTATTGTAGAGCTGTGAAATCGCTTCCATCATTTGTAATAACCCTGTGTATTGGAAGAAAAGGAAAACGAGAGGAACATTGTAGGACTACAATGAGCTGCACAGCGAACCATGCCTAGAAAATGCAAATCATGTTATAAAAAATGTTAGATGTCGTAATTACGTAGTGATGAAAAGCTTAACACAGTAAATTTGGAGAATATCAAACCAGTCGAAAGAGTGATGACCTAAGACTGATCCAAAGCCAACTAAGGCCATTGTTCTGTAGTAAAACAATAAAAAGAGAGAAAACAGTTTTAATAAATTCAAAAGGAATATATCTAAATAGCTTATTTGGTACAGAGAGATACAAATAACTCAAAACATTTCAGTATTTATCGTAAAAGACAACCAAAGAGTCCCCATGAGAATATTTACAGGGAAATAGATTAAAAGAGAAGATGGGTATAGCATCAGCAAAATCTACAGAGGAAAGAGAATCTGAAAAAAAGTAACAGAGTTCTGAGCAAGAAGAAAGGTTGAAAACAATGTAATATTAATTCTTTTGCATGGCTCATAGTTAGCTGGAATCAAATGAAATGAAATACAACTACAGTGGTAATGCAGTGCAGATAAAAGTAATTAATGTGACGCTATATGAAGCTGCTTTGCTCTGAGGAGACGAAAGTCATGGGATGGCGATATGCAGCTATACAGTTGGCGTTAGTATCACGTGCACGAGTTATAAAAGGGCAGTGCATTGGCGAAACTGTCATTTGTTCTCAGGTGACTGATATGAAAAGGGTTCCAACCTGATTATGACCACACGGTGGGAGTTAACAGTCTTTGAACGGGGAATGGTAGTTGATGCCAGACGCAAGGGACATTCCGTTTCGGAAATCATTATCGATTTCAGTATTCCGAGATCTACAATGTCAAGAGCCTGCTCAGAATACCATATTTCAAGCATTACCTCTCTCCACGGACAACATAGTGGCCGACAGCCTTCAATTAACAGCCGAGAGGCGGCGTTTGCGTAGAGTTGTCAGTGCTAACAGACAAGCAACACGGCGTGAAGTAACAGCAGAAATGAATGTGGGACGTACGACGAACGTATCCGTTAGGACAATGCGGCGAAATCTGGCGTTACTGGGGTATGGCAACAGACGAACGACGCTAGTGCCTTTGCTGACTGCACGACATCGCCTGTAGCATCTTTCCTGGACTCGTGACCATATCAGTTGTACGGTTGACGACTGGAAAACCATGGCCCGATCAGATGAGCCTCGATTTCAGATGATAAGAGCTGACGGTAGGGTTTGCTGACTGCACGACATCGCCTGTAGCATCTTTCCTGGACTCGTGGCCGTATCAGTTGGACCCTTGACAACTGGAAAACCAGGGCCCGATCAGATGAGCCTCGACTTCAGATGATAAGAGCTGACGGTAGGGTTTGAGTGTGGCACAGACCCCAGAAGCCATGGACACAAGTTGTCAACAAGACACTATGCAAGCTGGTGGTGGCTCCATAAGGGTGTGAGTTGTGTTTACATGGATTGATCTGGGTCCTCAGGTCAAACTGAACCCGTCACTGACTGGAAATGGTTATTTTCAACTACCTGGAGACCATTATCAGCCATTCATGGACATAATATTCCCAAACATCGATGGAGTTTTCGTGGATGGCAATGCACCATTTCAACAGGACCCAATTGTTTGTGATTTATTTGAAGAACGTCCTGGACAATTCGAGCGAATGATTTTGCACGCCAGATCGCCCGTCATGAATTCCAGCGAACATTTATGAGACACAGTCGAGAGGTCAGTTCGTGCATAAAATCCTGCACCAGCAGTACTTACACAATTACGGATGCTATAGATGCAGCACGGCTGAATATTTCTGTAGGGATCTTCCAACGACATGTTGAGTTAACGCCACGTCCAGTTACTGAACTACGCCGGGGAAAAGGAGATCCGACAAGATATTAGGAGGAATCCCATTACTTTTGTCACCTCAGCGTACATTTTTGCACTATACTGTCACCAATAGCTCAAAATTAAGTGTTTGTCTCGTAATACAGCAGTGTGGTGTATCGTGGTACTACATCTGTTTCATATACCAAGTTGAGCACAAAAAATGTGATAAATCGAGATTGTACTGAGATACAGATAATAATTAATTGTTCCCTTTTCGCTGGGCTTCAAGACTGATTGGCATTAATGTCAACTTTCGATGAAATAAGACTTCTAGCTTTCGTTGTGGCAATACATGTTAATAACTAAAAGATGAATAGGAATGGCAATTTGTTAAAAAAGGAACTGAATATAAAGTACATACGGGATGTTGGGTCCAGGGTGCAATGACGAGGCTGACATGCGTAATGACTGGGTTTGTAGCACACTATGGTCTCTCTGATGAGCTAACTTGGATGTTTAATCTCAGGATCATCTTGTATCGCCGTCGACGGTAAAGAGTTGGTCGTCGGTAGACGATGATCTGCGGCGGCATGTATGATGGCCTGCTGTCACGCTTGCAACTGGTCAGCGTTCCGTACCTGACGGATGAGAGGCAGCTGTCATCCCTTGTAAACTTTGGTATTTTTCGCGATTCGGGCAGATTAAGACCTTCATCCGCTGACAGAGGCTATACAGACGTGCCTCTTGACCGTTCAGCCATCTGGCTCTCAGCAAACCGGCAAGATGACAACAACTTGGAGCTACAGATAAGAGTTATATTGCCGTTTGAAAAGTGGGCAAAAAAGGAACAGAAATAAGTAAAGTGCCGCATGGAGCGGAACTGCAGAAGCAGTACAAAGTAATCAGAGCTGAACGGGATGGAGATGCTCATGAGTATGGCTCGATGGCAGCTGAGTCAAAACTTCTTATCATTAGAGGAATTGTACTACAGCAACGGCGCCGGTATGAGAATTGGATGACTGCCATCAGAAACAGAATTTAAGACGATCCCTCATAAAAATGTACATGACTCAATGAAGTGCAGCATTGACAGTAAGGCATCGAATAGACTGATACA
The DNA here is from genome assembly GCF_023864345.2 of Schistocerca serialis cubense. Classification (NCBI taxonomy): domain Eukaryota; kingdom Metazoa; phylum Arthropoda; class Insecta; order Orthoptera; family Acrididae; genus Schistocerca; species Schistocerca serialis. The sequence continues at coordinate 638,807,020 of NC_064638.1, forward strand.
AAGTCCTCTTACTATGTCTTGATACAAAGAGGTTTGATACCAAATTTCCATTCGAAGCCTCAATTCAAAAGCCTTCTACCACTCCACGGCTCGGCCATTTTGATGCACACAGCCCCCGCCCCCCTCCCTTTGTGCTGTTCGAGCGCTGAACTTTTGTCATGTCATGTTATCATTGGTTGACTATAAATCAGAGGCAACCAACTGAGGATTTCTCCTTGGAAGTTCTCATATTCATTCCTTCTGTTTGCTCCAATAACTGAAAAACCCGTAAAAACTTATACTTGAGCTCAGGTTTTCTGAACTTTGAGATTGCCATGACCCACAAACGTTCTCAAGGTGTCACAACCTATGAAAAAAAGAAAAGAAACCAATATTGGTCAGCTTTTGGCCAAATAACATACGAATGTAAAGTGACATATAGCAAGCCGTTACGGTTAATGGTACAAATGGTCCATGAAACATCAAACTACCTTCGAAGCCCTGACGACTCGTGGCATCCTCAGACAAGCTTGCACATTCGACTGGATCGGAGTGAACGCCGGGTATTTGGACACATGCAATAAAGACTAAAGTAGTGCGACCGTTTTGTTTCTCAAGAAGGCGCTGGTTGAGCGAAAGTATGAGTTTTCCTAGTACAGAAACCATCAAGCCGTTTCGAGGCCCAGGGATCACTAACTTGTATAGCCAGAGTTCCTCTCTTGACTCGCACAAAATTAGCGATGTATCCTGTCTATCGATCACCAGCCGTTCGTGGAAAGGTTTCTCTAGTAAATCTCTTGGCACATCCACCTTGACCATCACTGTCCTTTCGACGTATTTTTCCCCAGAACCAACAACAACAAATTGTCATCCCTTTTTCATGCAATGGCAGTGCACCTCACTCACGCAGTGCCTGTTATTCTTTCACATTTACTTCAGTAGCTAACAGAGATGATGTTTCAAGATGAAAGTACCTCTGCTGGAAAAAAAAAATAGTACACCTGGGAAGACAATGTCTATTTTGATCCGATGACGCCATATGCCACCTGAGGGATAGTCTGTGTACTGACAATGACTTCAGTGTCGTCCGCCAACATATAGCTTAGTGGAACAGCTACCAGAGTGCCGTTTGTATCTACCGTTTAATAGGAAATGCTCACTGCCCGAAGGCTCGGTGTGGTGCAAACGTGTGAAGCAAGCTGGCAACCATGCATAGAGATGCACTCGTGCTTCCTACAGCCAACTGAGCGAGACTGAAATGGAGCAAATCGTGGTCCTCCGAGTGCCGGGATGGTTGTGGACGTATGGTCGACGACATAGAGAAGTTTGGGCCAGGCTCTGCGTCGAGCTCGGATAGCCAAATGGTAAGGCGAGCGATATGCTGGAAATGCGGGATCGAGTCCCAGTCCCACAGAAATTTTCACTGTCGTCATTGCATTATAGAGCTGATGGTAATCCATTTTTGTAATTAGGAAGACATTGCACATCTTTAAAAGACACTGTGAACGGTAGTGCAGTAGCGGGAAGCATGAATCTTCTTTTCTGTGCCAACACCACCATCCTGTGAATAATGTGCAATATGCGTTACATTTATGTACTGTTCTGTACATTAGCCAAGACAGAGAAGTTTGTGATGTCCTGTAGAAACAAGAAACCTTAACGAAAAGTGACAACAACATACAACCAAATAATGACATGTTGATAAACATCTCCCCGTTTACGACAGTTCAGATGTATCTCAAGACGTGAGTGCATATGTTCTGATGGTTTTTTGTCCTCAGAATCACCCATACTATTATTTACTTGCGTAAATCCTTTTTCCCTTCAAAACCCTTGTAGTTAAATACCACATGGGCGTGTCAAATTATAATGAACAATAACAAGATGATGTACGGCTATTACGTTAAGCGTTATTGACAATTCCTACAGTACAATGGTTGCTTATATAGAGCTGTTAAAACTATAAAATATAAAACTGAATGAAAGGTCAAAAGTCCGCTGTAGCTGTGTCAATTTAAGTAGATTAGAGACCCTCCAGAACAGGTTTCGCAACTTTTAAGTAGGACCTTCTGGTGTATATGAATGCTGTGTCACATAGTATAGGGAGTTGTTGCATAATGCCGCAGAGTAACAGTTGGCGTGAGTAGGCATAGTTCTCAATCCTCCTCAACTGATAAAATCCACCATTAGTGATGAAAGTCTAGTCTGTGTTAAAATCACCAACTGTCTTCACTTTATCAATTAAAATAAATTCCTGTTGGCCTATGTCAAGCAACAGGCGATGACACAGACGCTCAGGAACATATTTCAATCGGTAAAGTGAAGACAATTCGTGATTTTAGCACAGACTGGACAGTCAGCATTGATGATGACTTTTATCGATTGAGGAGGACTGAGAATTTTGCATAGTCACGCCAACGTTTAATGTGCGGCGTTCTGTAATAACTCCCTCTACCATGTGACACAGCATTCATATACACCAGAAGATGCAACTTAAAAGTTACGAAACATGTTCTGGAGGGTCTCAATCGACTTAAATAAATACCACTGAAGCAGACTATTGAACTTCTTATTTCGTTTCATATTTTAAAAGTTTTATACACCTTAGTTTAACATCCATTGTACTCTATGAATTGTCAGTCAATCATATATAACTATTTTAGCTGTGACTGCCCTAGTTTCAAAATTATTTGTATTATGTTATGGTGTACCCTTATCAAACAGTCTTCATACTGCATCTTCGTCAAGGCTTTAGACTGTGACAAATAGAAATGAAAATAAGACAAGCTATATGACTTATTTGACTGAGCTATGGGCACAGCTGGCGGGCCGTTACCGTCCATCTAATATCCAGTAGAAAAAAGCAATGCTGTCGAGTAGCTTGCTCCCGCCTAAAGAGCACAGTTTTCCAGATGAACAAAGGTCCAGCGCTTTATTGTTAACTCTCTGGTGAAAAGGTTCGTGTGACTGTTTGTCAGGACTGTCGAAAGATAAGAAAGTGCGAGTTTGTTTACTCTGGCGCCACACATGACAGTGCAGGCTGGACGCAGACAGAGGCGCGCCTATGCGCAGCAGGCTATCCGCTGTCAGGCGCCACAAACACTCTGGGCAAAACATTCTGAGGGCAGATTGCTGGCAGCGCGGGGCCGCTCTCGCACAAGGTGCCTCCTTTGTTCGCCTCCGAGAATATCCCAGCCAGCAGCCCGCCACCCCCACACAAAGGCTGAGGCGCGACACCGCGCTGCCCCTGGCTTGTAGGCTGCGCTGCACACCACCGCCGCAGTTTCCACAAATCCAGTTCCTCTCCTACTTTCCGATGGCATAATCAGAACCGGCAACTTGTATCCGACGACATTACTCTTCATCTACATCCGAAAGTACATCTATAGCCTGCGTCAGACAGTCCAGAGCATGGCGTTGTATAAAATTAGGTGTTAGTCCCAGAAGTGTGAGTCTGAGTAATTGAGTGAAATCTTTTATAAAATCTATCTGATGAAAGAACTGACGAAATTCTGGTAGTGAAGTAATAATGGTTTCAATCAGAGATCGCCTGATTCAGTGACTGCCACAGTCCCTTACCTCAAGAGAAATTTTCCTGTCACCATGACTCTGCAGCAGTGCACTTCTCTTTGTACTGTAGGTGCTTCTTCCCAACGCTGTATGAATTATGTTGGGACAGGTGGGTGGCTACAGGCAAGAAATAATCTGGGTCAGTTTTAAGACAATTCACTTACTTTTGCATATAAAAATGGAATTTGAGGCAGCCTTTCCACTACGGAAACCACTGATCCGCAGTGCTGAACCGTCAGAGGAAATTGTGCTATTTCACACAGGAGAATATTTAACCTGAAATCGTATTACAAAACTAAAGAAGTTCGCTTTTACCAGCCCACAGCATGTTAAACCGGAACGACGAGATGACAGCAGATCAAGTTAACCACCATGCTTGTATAGCAAACAAAGAAAAGTTGTTAACTCTAGCACACTCGGGAGAACACTTCATAGAGAGAGACTGACGGTTGTTAAACAGCCATAAGAGTTCAAGAGCCGGAATTCCCAGTACACGTACCACTAGCGGTCAGCAAGGCCATTTCAGACGGTCCGTCTACAGGTAAACATAATATGTATTGACATAATGTATTGAATCATATTTTTTTTCTTTCCTTCCTGTTTTATATCTAAGCTACATGTAAACTTAATGAACAGTAAACCAAAGATAACGCCAAAGGTAAATTAACGAGTTGTTTGTGGAAACGATAATGTTTTGATACATCGTTAAATATCTGTATAAAACAAAGTAAGAAATACGCTCTACAATTTATTAATTCACGTATCTTCACCCTTTTGTTTGGGGAAGTGGTAGCGTACGAACGTATGCTTGGATCCGTCGTTCCAGGAATGTTGAAAATGTGTAGTTTAACCGTTCAATAAAAGTATTATAAGAAGTTATTAGAAAAGGAATATTTATTCGCACGGTTAAAGTTCAAATCCTAAACAAAAGGTTGGCGTCCCACTATCAATAAATGATGGCACTGGCAACGTAATTTTTTTTAATCCCTAAGGGACCAAACTGCTGACGTCATCGGTCCCTAGACTTACACACTACTTAAACTAACTTATGCTAAGAACAACACACACACCCATGCCCGGAGGAGGACTAGAACCTCCGGCAGGAGGAGCCCCGCAGCCAGTGGCAATGTAACCAATCGTGATATCACTTCTATGATGCTCGATGGGACAGTTTCTCAGTTCTCTCCGGGAAACGTTTTTTCAAGTAGTGAAACTGAAGGGCGTAACAGTGAAAATTCCTGTGATTGCCTGCTCTCGACATCGTGACAGAAAGAACAGGAAACAGTTCGTAAAAACAAAGTAAATACTAATGAGACGCTCAATTTGACACAATTCATGCAACAAATAACACATCAGTTGACAAAACAACATGAATTTCACGAAAGCGTCACACAACAACTGAAGGTTATGACACAGCAGTTCACAAAAAATCAGGAAAATGCAGGACAACAGTTTACACAGCAAAATCAGGCATTTAACGATTTCATGAATAGTATTAGTCAACAGTTCAGTGAGGTGAGCAAAATTATATGCACTGAATTATCGGGCGAACCATCCGGGAAGTTGACAGAGCTAGATAAACAACTAAAACAAGAAACAATTACCGACTTACCCCGCAATATAAATACGTTAACGGATAGAGTAAATCCGTGGACGATAAACAGGAACATCGTCAGGCGAGCCACAAAACTTTAGTGAAGCATATCCCCAAATCCAGAAGACGTAATCCCAAGTGGATGTTTCGGTAAAATATGTGACGAACGGAGTCAGCGGGCTGCAAGACGTGTGCAAACACTTACCTACAGAAGTTCAAAAGTTAAGTATAATAGTCGACCACTTAAGTTTAGAGTCAAAATTTGCCAAAAACTGAGAGATAAGATATGTGCGCATGTAAAAGAAATAACTGAAAAAGTTGCAGCAGGATGCTGGATAAGGGCAGCAGCCTTGCTGAAAAGATAGTATCAGAGTGCAAGATTTATGTAAACACTGTAGAAGAAGCTCTAAAAGAGAAGGAAAGTCAACTTCTGGCTAAAATAGATTCAGCTTTTTAAAGGAAGCAAAGGAAAGGTTACGAGGCAGCGCTGCTAAAACTACTGGCATTCCAAAACAGCTTTTGACAGAAAACAAACCCATGCTTTTAGAGAAATTAGATACTTTCACTGGTTACCCATAGTATGTGGCTAGCCCGTCGAAGGAAAATAGCAAAGATTGTAGAATGCAACAACACTTGCTGGCAGCTGTAACTGTCGAGCAAGCGCAGTTGCCATGCGCTAAGCCACAAGAGAGCATAAACACGCCTGCCGGCCGGGGTGGCCGAGCGTTTCTAGGCGCTACAGTCTGGAACCGCGCGACCGCTACGGTTGCAGGTTCGAGTCCTCCCTCGGGCATGGATGTGTGTCGTGTCCGTAGGTTAGTTAGGTTTGAGTAGTTCTAAGTTCTAGGGGACTGATGACTTCAGAAGTTAAGTCCCACAGTGCTCAGAGCCATTTGAACCAGCCAAATACGCCTGAAACTCACAGCGTGGTATGTTTGTCAACATTACTTGCAGATGAAGGATTACTTAGCCATAGACAATTTCCGATGTTTACCTCTGAAGGGAAAAGAACAAACCCCGTAGTCCTTATCAGAAAAAACACTCCGTCGTCAGGCCACGAGTGACCTACCGGGACCATCCGACCGCCGTGTCATCCTCAAGGAGGATGCAGATAGCACACCGCTCTCCCGGTCGTTATGATGGTATTCTTGACCGAAGCCGCTACTATTCGGTCGAGTAGCTCCGCAATTGGCATCACGAGGCTGAGTGCACCCCGAAAAATGGCAACAGCGCATGGCGACTGGATGGTTACCCATCCAAGTGCCGTCCACGCCCAACAGCGCTTACCTGCGGTGATATCACGGGAACCGGTGTATCTACTGCGGCAAGGCCGTTGCCCAGTCTTTACCAGAGCATTTCGAAATGTTCTACCTCGAACGTGGACCGAAGCCCAGAAAATTAGATTTCTTGTGGATACACACAGGATGACGTTCTTCTACGGGTTACGGAAATGGCGGAACGTTGCCACTAGTATGAACAGTTTGAGAGAGGCTTTCTGGATAAATATAGCTCTAAGGCCGTACAAGAGAGGCTCATACGTGAAGTATTCAACCCAACTCTATTCAGTAACAAACATGGAAGCTAAAGGAGCAAATTTAAAAAATATTTGAATTAAACCGGTTGCGGGACGAACACGGCATCTCAAATAGACGTGCTGAAAATTTTAAAGAGCTCACCTGCCCACATTAGGGAAAAACTCATTACCATTCCGGCACACGACACCGATACTTTCTATCTGTATTGGACTCAATGGATTTGAGATACGAAGAGAGATCAATACAACCCAAGCCTGTTAATACTCAGATAGTACCACAGAGATTTCCGGACCAACTATCGAACAACGTAGTTGTTTACAGTAAGGTAACAGTATACATGGACGTCACACCCACTAAAGATTAATTGAACAAGTATTGAACTGCTTTTCCGAACATGGAGTAACAGCAAATCTCAAGAAATCTAAATTCGGACGAGAAAAGGTAAAATTTTTAAAACACACAATCTCTTCAGAAGGCATACTGCCAAATCGTAAAAAACTCGATGCCATTAGGAACTGTCCTGTTGCTCAAAACAGGTGGCAGTTAAGGTATACTTAGGCGTAGTCTCATTTCTCAAGAAATTTATCCCTAACTAACTTATGAACAGTGATGCTTTACTCAATCTTCTCCGGAAAAGCAGCTCTTAATTATGGAACAAGCAACGTCAAATCGATTTCAGGAACATCTAGCAAGCCTTATTAAACGCTAACATTTTATCTCAACCAGATATGAAGAACGATTTTTGTTTGTACACCGAAGCGTCTTCTCAAGGTCTGGGTGCATGCCTTTTTCAAATGGTAGAAGAAGAGAGAAATCTCAACCCAAAAGTAATTAGCTTCGCCAGCCGCACCTTATCGTAAGCTGCGCGTTCGCGTTCATTCACGGAGTTGGAGTGTTTGCCTGTAATTTGGTACTTTAAAAAGTTTGAATATTTCCTTTCGGGTAAACACACAAAAGTATACTGTGACCATCGGTCCCTGTCCTTTTTGTTAACTTGTAAATTGTTACACCGACGGATATCCAGGTGGTATATGTATCTCCAAGATATTTTGGAAATTTGTGGTAACGTCTTATGCGACTAAACTGCTGAGGTCATTGATCCCTAAGCTTACACACTGCTTAATCTAACTTCAACTAATTTACTCTAAGGACAACACACACACACCCGTGCCCGAGGGAGGACTCGAACCTCCAACAGGGGGAGCTACGCGAACTGTGACAAGACACCCTGGACCGCGCAGCTACCCCGCGCGACTACCTTCAAGAATTCTCCTTTGAAATAGTATACATAAAACGAAATAAAAACGTAATAGTTGATGCTCTTTCTCAATTACCACAAGGCTTAGAGGAATTCGACGATTTTTTATAGCAGGAAGGTGAAATAAGAGCTATGTTGATGGAAGACAAAACACTCCGATCATACTATGTCCACATGTGTAAACACATGGAGATATTACAGCAGGAAGACACACGCCGGAGAAAGTTAAGAGCGAAACTTACGCATAATGGTGATGAGAAGTTAAAAATGTTTATCACTATTCACAATGGCGTTCTGTTCCATAGGAACAATGGCGTGTGTGTTTGCCAGAGGAATATTTGGATGATTTTATCTTATACACACACAATACTTGGGGCCATTATGGCACTGCAAAATGCACTGATAAAAGTAGGTAAAAATTGTTATTTTCCCTAACTTAGACGAAGAATCAACAAAAGCAAAACGAGGATAATGGAATGTAGTCGAATTAAGTCTGGAGATGCTGAGGGTATTAAATTAGGAATGGTTCAAATGGCTCTGAGCACTATGGGACTTAACTGCTGTGGTCATCAGTCCCCTAGAACTTAGAACTACTTAAACCTAACTAACCGAAGGACATCACACACATCCATGCCCGAGGCAGGATTCGAATCTGCGACCGTAGCGGTTGCGCGGTTCCAGACTGTACTTAGATTAGGAAATGAGACACTTAAAGTAGTAAAGGAGTTTTGCTATTTGGCGAGCAAAATAACTGATGATGGTCGAAGTAGAGAGGATATAAAATGTAGACTGGCAATGGCAAGGAAAGCCTTTCTGAAGAAGAGATATTTGTTAACATCGAGTATAGATTTAAGTGTCAGGAAGTCATTTCTGAAAGTATTTGTATGGAGTGTAGCCACGTATGGAAGTGAAACATGGACGATAAATAGTTTGGAAAGGAAGAGAATAGAAGCTTTCGAAATGTGATGCTACAGAAGAATGCTGAAGATTAGATAGGTAGATCACGTAACTAATGAGGAGGTATTGAATAGGATTGGGGAGAGGAGAAGTTTGTGGCACAACTTGACTAGAAGGAGGGATCGACTGGTAGGACATGTTCTGAGGCATCAAGGTATCACCAATTTAGCATTGGAGGGCAGCGTGGATGGTAAAAATCGTAGAGGGAGACCAAGAGATGAATACACCAAGCAGATTCAGAAGAATGTAGGTTGCAGTAGGTACTGGGAGATGAAGAAGTTTGCACAGGATAGAGTAGCATGGAGAGCTGCATCAAACCAGTCTCAGGACTGAAGACCACAACAACAACAGACAAAGAGTACTGCAGGTGGTAATAAAGTGTATTGTTTGCCAGAAAGAAAAACATTCCAACATCTCCAAACAGATAGAACTACCTCCCATAACGGCTAAACAACATCTAGAAAAGGTATCGTTAGGTGTGGCCGGACCATATTGCAGAGGAAAGGGGTTAGTAAAATATATAGTAGGTCTGTATGATATTCAATTCAATTACAGGACGAATCAAAGAGGATTATTTTGCAAGAGTACGTAAACCAGAAGTCATATTAACAGATAATGTCTCATATTTTGTTGGATGTATATGGAAAGATTTTTTAGATTCTAACCAAATCAAACACATTTTATCATTCAAATTTCATCCCGAAGCATCCCTCATAGTAAGGGTGTTTAAGGAATTCAACAGGTTTGTGAGGACTTAATATACCTCATAAACGAGGGGATTGAATATGTCACTGCCTTCTTACAGGTTGTTAACAACCGTCCCCATACATCAACTGGATTTACACCAAACGAGCTGATGTTCAATCGCAAACAAGCAGACGAGTGGGAGAAACCTTTACCCAAGATACCGATACTGGAGGATAAAATACGAAAAGCAGTAATCAACCTTGAACCTGGTCTAAATACACGAAAGGAATAGACGACAAAGTTGAAACGTACAATACAGTTTCATATAGGACAAAAGGCATTGCTTAGAACACGTCCCATATCCTCAAAAATTGGAAAACTGAACCGTAAGTGGCAACTACTATATACCGGACCGTACATAATTGCTAAAATCCCCTGCCCAGGAGCATACAGATTGGTACACACAAACACGGGCCTTCACCCAGACAAAGACTTGAAAACGTTTATATATTCAAAGAAGGGTTGAATACCCTCTAAGTTGTACATATGCATAATAATATTAGATTTAGGTTGCTAGTAAGTCAGATCACAGAATTTATGTTGTTAGTTGTTAAGGACAATTTTTGTTTGAATTTTTTTCTTACATGCCAAATGTGTAAACGGTAAAATGAATGAATGTAACAAGGAAGAATTTTACTTTTGTGTGTCTAGATACGACGATACTCTAAATACAACGCTTTTCCTTGCACGTAGTCCAGTTGTAAACAAATAAGTGAAATTATGAAACGCACGGTAGCGTGCAATGCAATACACAACTCGCCGCGACGTAGGTGGCATCAGAGCGACGCAGCGCATGTGCACCGGGAAGCAAGCTGGTCAACAAACCGCAAGAGCGTAGGCGCTAGACAGGCACAGCTAGAAGTGTTGGAGCACCCAAAACAAACAAACTTGATGAGCTACAGCCAACACTAGCATTTGTAAGGCTTATCAAACAAACAGAGACATAGAAAATTAAGGGAGAGACTATACTACAACTACCACTATCTACAAAATACACACATACGAAGATAAGCTAAGGGATTATATACAAAGGAAATGGACGCTAATCTACGAGACATTTCCTTAACCTTCGCTACTATATATATTATATTTACAGATGAACATTGCTTACAAATTTAAGTTTTGGAGCCGGCCGAAGTGGCCGTGCGGTTCCATGCGCTGCAGTCTGGAACCGCGAGACCGCTACGGTCGCAGGTTCGAATCCTGCCTCGGGCATGGATGTGTGTGATGTCGTTAGGTTACTTAGGTTTAGCTAGTTCTACGTCCTAGGGGACTAATGATCTCAGGAGTCCCATAGTGCTCAGAGCCATTTGAACCATTTGAACCATTTTTTTAAGTTTTGGAAGTGCACACACTAATCATACTTGATAGACGAGAAAAGTCTTGCTGAAGGTAAATAAGCGAGTACAGTATAAGTGGCAAACTGAATAAGAAGTCGCACCATGCCTCTAATACACTTTATCTTTTAGATTTATAAGGTAAGTAGAGACGCACATACGACGTGAAATAAGTTTTGTGATAACACGACAGCACACTGAAGTGATTGAATACATGGTTGAATACATGAAGAAGGTATGAGTAGCCATCGAGCCACCATACACTTATCTATGACGATTTAGTTTCAAGTTAGTATTAAGTTTTTCTTCCAGGTAATGAGGCATCGACAAATCCTAAAGTGAAGAAAGATAAATGCTTGTTGAGTGTTGGATAGCATATATACATAAGAAAGGACCGCACTGCAATTAAATATAGTTGTAAGTTTATGCTACATATGAATGTGATAGTGTGGAAGTATATGAAGAAAAAAACATTTCCAGTACATCACATATCACGGTGCTGAACTAAGGTTGAGCACTACCAAATAATCAAGGGGTCGAAACCTAACTACTGTGAGTGTTGACTACACACGAAAGCGTCAAACACCTGAATTACGTTGAAATTTTTTGCACGTTTGTTACTTATGTAAACATTGTTTTACGCTCATTACACATAATATATCGTATTGATGATACAGCTCTGTAAACCTCAGCACCCGAAGTGGTTATCCTTTATACCATGAACATAACTGAGCATTGAGTTGCACATTCAAACACTGAATAAGTATTAGATATGATTGATATCGTCATATTTGAATTGTGCTTAGAAACAACAAACCATTTTGTTCTTGGGGTCACAGTTACGTCTATTAACAAAACAATGAGCACACCAATGCCTTTTGTGAAATTTCCACAACCCTGTAGTGTGTAGATCCTTCCTGGCGAATGCTAGAGAGGCAAGGCCATGTGTAGTTACCTGAGTGGCGCGTAGTATCTATTGTTTACTTCTTTGATTCTTTTTGAATTGATAAATATGCTCCGAGAAGAAGTCACTGCAAATAGAAATGAAATGTTTGTCAATTAATGCTATAAATGAAACAGAATCTATTGTTGCATGAATATTATATGAAGCAAGTATAACCAAAAGAGAGTATAATGTGTACTCATATACACACATTCAAAAAGATTTTGCATCAACCCGGTTCACAGAACACCTGAAGATAGACGTTGACTGTGGATAGTGTATGACAGACACAATCCCTTTGACTGTTCAGAGATATCACTAAACATGCCCAAAGATGGAAACAACCATGCATAAGCAGCGCCTATTAGACGAAGGGGGTTCCGACAGCCGATCAGTTCCAAACATTCCACCAGGAAAAAGATACACGGCTCGTGTAGTCTGTAGTTCAAACATGCCTAGACGGTCAATACCGCGGTTCGATCGCGTCAGCATTGTTACTTTGTGCCAGGAAGGGCTCTCAACAAGGGAAGTGTCCAGGCGTCTCGGAGTGAACCAAAGTGATGTTGTTCGGACATGGAGGAGATACAAAGAGACAGGAACTGATGATGACATGCCTCGCTTAGGCCGCCCAAGGGCTACAAGTGCAATGGAAGACCACTACCTACGGATTATGGCTCGGAAGAACCCTGACACCAACGCCACCATGTTGCATGATGCTTTTCGTGCAGCCACAGCACATCGCGTTACGACTGAAACTGTGCGCAAAAGGCTGCATGATGCGCAACTTCACTCCCGACGTCCATGGCGAGGTCCATCTTTGCAACCACAACACAATGCAGCGCTGTACAGACGAGCCCAACAACATGCCGCATGGACCCCTCAGGATCGGCATCACATTCTATTCACCGATGAGTGCCGCATATGCCTTCAACTAGACAATCGTTGGAGACGTGTTTGGAGGCAACCCGCTCAGATTGAACATCTTAGACACACTGTCCAGCGAGTGCAGCAAGGTGGAGGTTCCCTGCTGTCTTGGGGTGACATTATGTGGGCCCGACGTAAGCCGCTGGTGGTCATGGAAGGTGCCGTAACGTCCCGGCTGTACGATAAATGAATGCCATCCTCTGACCAATATTGCAACCATATCTGCAGCGTATTGGCGAGGCATTCGTCTTCATGGACGACAATTCACGCTCCCATCGTCCACATCTTGTGAATAACTTCCTTCAGGATAACGACATCGCTCGACTAGAGTGCCCAGCATGTTCTCCAGACATGAACCCTATCGCACATGCCTGGGGTAGATTGAAAAGGAGTGTTTGTGGACGACGTAACCCGCCAACCACTCTGAGGGATTTACACCGAATAGCCGTTGAGGAGTGGGACAATCTGGACCAACAGGGCCTTGATGAACTTGTGGATAGTATGCCACGATGAATACAGGCAAGTATCAATGCAACAGGTGGTGCTACTGGGTATTTGAGGTACCGGTGTGTACAGCAGTCTGGACAACCACCTCCGAAGGTCTCGCTGTATGTTGGTACAACATGCAATTTGTGGTTTTCACGAGCAATAAAAAGGGCGAAAATGATGTTTATGTTGATCTCTATTCAAGTTTTCTCTGCAGGTTCCGGAACTCTCGTTGCCGAGGTGACCCAAAACTTTTTTTGATGTGTGTAATTAGAATCGAATGATGTAACTAAAATGAAATCTGACAAAATGTATTAAAACCAAATAACGAGTAATGACCCAATATGAAAAAGGGGAGATAATATGTTACAGACTAATGTATATGAGCGACAATAATGGCATGTCAGCAAAAGGATAGGATAAGTGTATTTTGTAATTGTATTTGTATTTTTATTATGTTATGTGTACAGTATGTGGAAAGCGCACTACAGAAACTTTATGTAATGCAAGTGTATAAAAGACATGCGGAACCTGGCTGCAAAGTGATAATTGTAAGTATGTTAAAACAATACATGGGTGTGTGCATAGTAAACTAAAAATGGCAATACTGCCTGTAACATGAATACTTCCTGTGCTCGACAACGTCGTAAAAGCAGCAAGGAACTTGCCTTGTCGACGGATGTCTGATATTCGGCTTGTCTCCCCACAGAATAAGTGAGAGCGACGAGGTGAAATGAATTCTTCGAGCCGCTGATATGGGAATCAGTTATCACCGCATCGAAGACCACACGAAGGATCACGTTGCTGAACAGGAGCTTCACTAATTTGCGCAGTGAAAGCCACTGGAAATGCACAACACAGATACTCTGCCCTCGAACTGGACATATAAGCGCGAACTTTGACGAAAACGGTCGTTGGGGTGCGCAGATGTTCTTCGCAAGCTAAGCTCTGCGCAGACGGTCACTGACAATATTGGGACTATGCGATTGGGAGAGAAAACTTACACGTGTTTGGCTTAAAGGAATCTGACATGCCCATATCGGTTGATAACCATTCAGGATAACTCCAATGACCTAAAACAGACTATGCCACACCAGCCCGGATTATCAAACCTCAAAAAAGGGAAATAAGCTCAGCCACTGTGAATCTCCGTATGACGTCAGTTCACAGGGGGGGGAGGGGTATTTGTATTGAATCATATTTTTCTTTCTTTTCTTTTCTTATATATAAGCTATATATAAGCTGAATGAGCTATAAACCAAAGACAAAGCCAAATGTAAATTAACGAGTTGTTTTGTGGCAATGATAATGTTTTGATACATCGTTAAATATCTGAATGAAACAGAGTACGCTCTACAATTTATTAATTCATGTACCTTCATCCTTTTGTTTCGGGAAGTGGTAGCGTACGGTCGTGTGCTTGGATCTGTCGTTCCAGGATTGTTAAAAAACGTGTATTTCAACCTTTCATTAAAGTATTCTAAAAAGTTATTAGAAAAGGAATATTTATTCACACGGTTATAAGTCAAATCCTGTCTGTGAGCATTCCTGCATCGACTTTGTCATACTCAAGACTACACACAATGGAATTACTGTGAAGGTAATGACTCAGACTTGATAGTCACCTATTGAACTTGGTTTACTTATACTAAAAATATTGTCCTTCGTGTGACAGATCGAATATTTCAACGCTTGCGGTGATCATGTGGCACCACACACTACTGGAAGCAGCAGTACACAATGCAAATTTTGTTTATTGACCTTGAATGTAATGATGTTAAAGGTCTATTGATATTGGTATCAGTTAAAGTTCACCCAAGACTGTGCACAGATATATAAATTACCTTCAAAATTTTCTCAACTGTTCCTTCCAATCAATTTTTCCAATTATTCAATCAATTATTAATTCATTTCCATTTTCACATCCCTATTCAATGGCAACCATTTAAAGGACGGCGCCGAGCGAAATATGTAGAGACCTCCAATTGCTGAGGTAACAGTTTTTAAGATAAACGATTCTTATTATTGTTACAAGGAACTGATGGAACTTTCGTGATATTTGTTACATGCCTACACGGCTTAATTTACTTTCATCTTATGAGGGTTGCCCAAAAAGTAATGCGCCTCATTTTTTTCTTCAACAGTTCATTATTGAACATGATGAGAATTACACACATGAAAGAATGGTGTTTTATCTAGACACCCTGTTTTTCCACGTTATCTCGATCCAGTTATATGGCCTTCCTCCAGCGCGAAACAAGGGAGTTTATGCCCTTTCGGTACCAATCGTCGTCCTGGTGGCGGAGCCAATGCTTCAGTGAATCACTTCCTCATCGTCCTAAAAACGTCTTCAACGAATTGCGGCATCCTTTAATGGTCCAAGGCCCAAACAAGTGGAGGTCCGAAGGGGCTAGGCCCGGGCTGTAGGGTGGATGGGGTAACACTGTCCAATGCTGTTTTGCGATGTGTTCAGCAGTTCTCAGACTTGTGTGGAGCCGAGCGTTATCGTGTTGCAGCAAAACATCTCCTCGGTTGCTGGGTGCCAAAGTCGCCAGAAGCGCTACTTGAGTTTTGTTAATGTGTTGACGTATGCTTCTGAATTAATGATGCAGCCTCTTGGCATCACATCAATCAGAATCACACATTCACAGTCCCAGAACACTGTGATCATGACTTCAAGGGCGGAAGCACTTGCTTTGAATTTTTTATTCTGTGGGGAGTGGGAATGGCGCCATTCCATAGACTGTCGCTTTTTTTTCGGGCTAGAAACGGTGAACCTGGGTTTCATCACCTGTCACAGTCCGGGACAAGAAGGCCTCTCCCTCAGCTTCAAAATGTTGCAACAAATCAAGACAAATGTTTTCTCTGTACGATTTGTGATTCATTGTTAGACACCGCGGGACCCATCTTAGACACACCTTTGAATATCCAAGGGTGCGGATAATTGCATCCACACTTCCTTTACTGATTGACAGAAGCAGCGCCAACTGGCGACTTGTAATGCGTCTGTCCTCGCGAATGACAAATCAGCCCGCTGCAGCATGTCAGGTGTGACAGCCGAGGATGGTGTCCCGGACCGCTGCAAATTGTGGAGCTCCGCCGAACCATCTTCTGATGACCTCATCCTCCGTGCCCAGCGACTAACTGTACTTCGGTTAAAGCCGATGCTCCATACAGCTTACACAAGCGTTTGTGAATATTACTCACAGTTTCTTTCTCTGCAATGAGAAATTCAATGACGGCATGTTGCTTGTAACGTGCATCACCTACAGACGCCATTTTGAAACTGTCCTGCAGCTACGCTATCTGTCCGAAGAGACAGAAACCTGGCGCAGTCACTCAGAAGACTTCAAACAATACATACGTTACATACGTAACGTTTCGCATTCGTAGCATTGTTTTCGGCTGAGAAAAAATATGCGGTACATTACTTTTTAGGCAATTCTCGTATTTGCTACAAAATACTACCACATGTGAACATAAACGACTATGTAAAAAATGTGCTTCCACGAAACCTTATCACTAGTGTTCCATTTCTACCATACACAGTTGTTGACAGGCACGACGCAAAAACCGTATTGTGTGTTCTCAGCACTGAGCAAGATGGTGAAAATTATTCCTCCCCTAACATTTCTCAACCTTACGGCAGTCGTCCTTTCGCAACCACTGTCGCACGCGAGGGTTCGTTACAGAGTGAGGAAGCTATGGTGCTAGGCCCATATTTCAAAACCTGTAAAGTTTGGAAACCCGTGTCCTAGTCATTCATTGAAAAGTGCAGAGACAGTAGCGATCACCAGCTTAGCGACGACGCAGAACCATATTTTCGCAGCGTGACTGAGTCCAGCCTTGTTATTAACTCGAACGTCAAAGTAATGGAGGTTCCAGCATGCTGTTATATAGCAAGAAAGCAGACAGCTGTGCCAATTTTCACGCTAACAAAGAACGAATAGGGAACCGCAAACGAACGAGAAACGAATGAGACCCAGATATAACATAAGAGGCGGAGCTTGCTGTATGTGGCATGTGTAAGTTGAGACAAACTAAATTTCGACAGGCTTGCGCGTACACCAAATTTCGTTTAATTGAGAAATCTAGGTAATTTCGTGCTCCGTTTCAAGGTACAAGCTACAGAGCGTTTCAAATAATCGACTTATTTCACAACACTTTGTGTGCTACAGTATGTGATCAAAATTATCCGGACACCTGGCTGAAAATGACTTACAACGGTAACGCTGGAATTCAGTACGGTGTTGGCCCACCCTTAGCCTTGATGACAGCTTTCACCCTCGCAGGCACACCTTCAATCAGGTATTGGAAGGTTTCTTAGGGAATGGCAGCCCATTCTTCACGGATTGCTGCATTGAGGCATCGATGTCGGTCGGTGAGATCTGGCACGAAGACGGCGTTCCAAAACATGCCAAAGGTGTTCTAAAGGACTCAGGTCAGGACTCTGTGCAAGCTAGTCCATTACAGGGATGTTATTGTCGTGTAACCACTCCGGCACAGGCCGTGCATTATGAACAGGTGCTCGATCGTGTTGAAAGGTGCAATCGCGATCCTTGAATTGCTGTTCAACAGTGGGAAGCAAGAAGGTGCTTAAAATATCAATGTAGGCCTGTGCTGTGGTAGTGGCATGCAAAACAACTAGGGGTGCAAGCCCCCTCCATGCAAAACACGACCACACTATAACGCCACCGCCCCCGAATTTTACTGTTGGCACTACATACGCCGGCAGATGACATTCACCGGGCATTCGTCATACCCACACCCTGCCATCGGATGGCTACACTGTGTACCGTGATTCGTCACTCCACACAACTTTTTTTCCACCCTTCTATCATCCAATGGTTATGCACCCTACACCAAGTGAGGCATCGTTTGGCATTTACCGGCGTGATGTGCGGCTTAAGAGCAGCCGCTCGACCATGAAATCCTAGTTTTCTCACCTCCCGCCTAACTGTCATAGCACTTACAGTGGATCCTGATGCACTTTGTAATTCCTGTGTGATGGTCCGGGTAGATGTCTACCTGTTACACATTAGACCCTCTTCAACTGTCGGCAGTCTCTGTCAGTTACCAGACGAGGTCGGTCTGTACGCTGTTGTGCTGTACGTGTCGTTTCACATTTCCACTTCACTATCACATCGGAAACAGTCGACTCAGGGATGTTTAGGAGTCTGTAAATATAGCGTACAGACGTATGACACAAGTGACACCCAATCACCTGAGCACGTTCGAAGTCCGTGAGCTTCGCGGAGCGCCCCATTCTGCTCTCTACTACGTCTAATGATTACTGAGGTCGTTGATATGGAATACCTGACGGTAGGTGGCAGCACAATGTACCTAATATTATTCACACACACACAGCTTCGGAGTCCTTTTTACATTTATGTTTAGAATCTAAGTTTTCATTTTGTTATCACAGATGTTCATTGTGCTCTCCACCGAAAGCACGACAAATATCCAGAGAACAGCCAAACCCATACCTTCGTGCACATGTCTGGAGTTAATGCATGTATCGCTGTTACTGTGTGTTGTAACAGTTCCCCAGCGTTGTTGGAAAGGAAGGTACATAAACGAAGTATTTCACAAGCCTAAGCACAAAATGTCACGTACTGTGAGTCCAGGCGACTATCAAGGCCAATAGTGCATTGCGAGATCCGCACTCTCTCCCTTCCCCTGCCTGTTGAAGTGCCGTCCGTGCTCTCGATGAAAATCCTACCACACATTTTCAAGTCATTGCACCTGTTCAGAAGGAAAGCGCAAAGGGGCTTTTCGTTGTGGTATGTTGTCGCCATCTCGTCTCGCATACTGGGTAACCAACGAGAAAAGGAGCGGCAATTGGGAGGCCCCTTCAGGCAGCCACATTAACTGGTACAAAGACAAACTTTTACTTTCCGTTGCTCAAAGTAAAGCTTACCATTAGTGTCTATGTTCACTCATGTGCAAGATACAGTCTTGTGAAACCAGATAAATCGTTTTTGACACGTCCTGCAGTTTTGCAGTTCACATAGATTGTTTACTTGTAATAGGTTGCAGCTTTTTATACTTATAGGCGTCAGAGGCATGCAAACTGATGCAAAAAAATTGTGAGATATAAAAACAAAGACACACTGATATTTTATGCATTTCCCGAATAAAATGGAGCCACTGACAGCCGTTACCCGACTTTAACTGAAAACACGGTGAAAATTTACCTTTATACAACACAACATTTTCTAAGTGGTTGAAACGGGAAATGCTTCCATAACTCTGTCGTGGAGTGTGCGCTGTTATGTAGCTTCCAGGGCACTTAAATTGCGTGCCAGACTTTGTAGGGAAGGGTCGTGAGGCATATCTGGATAGCTCACTTGGTAATCGTAACACCCTCGAAAAACAAGGTTCCGGGTTCGAATACCGCTCCAGCACACAGTTTTAACCTATCAGAAGGTTCCAGAAACATGTTACTTTCTAGCAAAACAGCTGAGGTAGCAGAAGAATGCAGGTCATGGATACTGTACCTTGTTTTTACATTGTTTTTCATAGAACAACGGAATACCATATTCTTTTTCCTCGAGCTTATCCCGTACCCCCAAGAGGTCAGCATGTTTCGTGTTGAAAATGGCTATTCTCGTAGTAGAGGACAGCTGTTGCCCTTCCTGTTTCCAAAAACCTCCTAATTTGTTCACTCCAACGTTTGCGACTCGTAACTGAGGCAGGACGTGGTGCATACCAGCCCGGTACTCATAGTCGGATGTGGGAAATCGCATCGATCTTGGTCAGCACACGAGCCCTCATCTGCAATCCGGGTGGATATGAACCGTGGTCGGCGCGCCTTTAATCCGGGTGGGTTATGCGGAATATCATAATTCGGAAAACATGCTGCACGGAAATAGGGGGGAATGACTTGAAATTAGTAACTTCAAGCCAAATCAGAAATATGTTCCAAATATGTATGGGACACCTACCGGCGATATCAACGAAGTTATGCTCCGGCATACCTTGCTGGGCCAGTGAGCTCGGAGAGTACAGTAGTTACAGCGATGCATATCAGATTAAATCAACCAAAGAAATCGAAATACGCTTTTCTGAAGAATTTCCAACTCATATCTAGATGTATTCTTTTGATGGTTTACAATATTCTATGGTGAAAAATTTATTAAGATGTTCATATATTTGTTATTATTCTCTGGAACAGTGCGCCTTATCAGCACGGGGTGCTTCGGTACTTGATCATAAAAAGATGAAATTTGTATTTTGCTTCGGTTCTTTCTAAAAATTAGCAAATCAGTTAATTGGAAATAGACATTACTAATACTACCGGATGAGACCTATATCTAACGCATATTAGCAATGCGCCTAACTGATCATTGCCCAGAAATGAGTTGAAACGTCCCCTTAGAAAAATTAATGAATTAATGTGCTGATAAACCAATTACATTATTTGTTTTCAAACAGCTGAGCAGAACTGAACGTAATCAGACATTTCGCTCTTTACCTATTCTGATCAACATTAAATTGTCATAGAATATTTTTAGCGCAACGGGATCTGACTTTCAATAATCCCTACAAAAGAATGGCCCTGACTAACATTAACCTATACCTTTCACAAATCACTTACCTCACAAAAATCTTCGTTACTCGAACTACTGCAATACAGCAAGCGCCACTACAGCCAGCTAAATAAAAGATTCAAACTACTGAAGACACTAACTACTGATAGGCATAGTTAGCAAATGAAAGATTTTGATACAGAACAAACAATGTATTTACCTTAATAGTGTTCAAAAGTCATAATATATATATCAGTTCATGACATCCAGTCTTACAAATTTACTGCCTCTGATAGACACACGTCCAGATCATCCGCTCTCAAAACTCCGCCATCTCTCTCCCCACATCCACTACTGCTGGCGGCTCACCTCCAACTGCGCAACGCTACGCACTGTTAACAGCCAACTGCCCAACACTACAATAGCGAATATTACAACAATGCTAACCAGCCACAGACTGCACACAGCACAGACAGTGATTTTCATACTGAGCGCTACGTGGCGTTATCAATATAAAAATCTAAACAGCCTACTTACAGAGTCAACACGATTAGTAACAACTTGCGCAACGGAATCTCTCTGTGCACCTGTTCCGGATTTCGTAGACTCATACAATGACAAACTTACTTTATATGCTGTAGGAGAACATTTGCGTGCCCATGTGCAATGTACTTAAGACAGTCTGTTAGTAAAAGGGCAAATTATGACAATGGAAAAGATAAGCCGATGATTACGTAAGACTATTAAGAGCGTGTTTATAATATGACGGAGACTGCAAACCCAATGGCAATTCCACTCACAGTGTAACAATACACGTTGCCAAGTACAGAAGGAACAGAATTCGTGGCAGCGTATTAGCAAAAGTGTAAGCCTCACGAACTCTTGCGTCAACTGTAATTACAAACGGGGATTGGTAAACGCCTTGAGAAAGGCTTTAAGAGAAAACAAAGAAAGAACATCGAAAGTAAGAACATCCATGTGGAGGAAAACGCGTGTCGAATTGCTGATTGCTCGTTATGCGTGTTAAGATTCTCGAGAACCAACTAATCGAAATCTGCGGCTGCAATACGCCCAGAACGTGCCTTCAGTTTTGGATGTAACACAAATAGTAGGAATGATCAGAGGTTTTTCGCAAACAGGTGTGATGGTATCGTTGCCCACAGCTTGCAGCGCCGTTTATCAGCAATAAGTCGCTCTCCCCTACACCTTTCTCTCTCTCTCTCTCTCTCTCTCTCTCTCTCTCTCTCTCTCTCTCTCTCTCCGTGATCACCAGAAAAATGCAGGGTCACAAGAGTTATAGCTGCGTTCCCAAGCGAGTGGAACTAGTCGTCACATTCCCTGACCAACTTTTTGAAAACAAAGTAAGGTACGTGTGTCTTGTGCCCAAAGAGTTTCAAACATCAGTAATATCGATCCTACCAGGATATCTTTGCTTCAGTAAATATTTTGTCCGCTGAAGGCTGGGAAGTACTGTACTTGAAGAGTGATGGAAGCAAGTGTGATGACTGTTTACTGCCGTACACAGAGCCTAAAGAAGAAACTTTCGATACTCAGCTGGAGAAATAACCTCGCAGTAAGGGGA
The DNA here is from genome assembly GCF_023864345.2 of Schistocerca serialis cubense. NCBI lineage: Eukaryota > Metazoa > Arthropoda > Insecta > Orthoptera > Acrididae > Schistocerca > Schistocerca serialis. The sequence continues at coordinate 638,829,464 of NC_064638.1, forward strand.
CCCACACAGTAGCAGCAGCAGCAGCTGCAGACACGCACCATCTGGCGGGCGCTGCTCCCTACCAAGGGGAACCCTGCGGGAAGTGGAAACGCAGGCTGAAGTCGTTTTTCAGAGGCGGCCAGATAACGCGCTATGGGCGGATATGGGCTGCCCAGTTGCGACCAGGTTATCCACTCGAATCGTTGCTCAAACAATGTCCGCGGCAGCGCTGCGGAATCTCATAAAATTTTACGGCCAGACGGACGACCGTTTAGCTGGTGGACGTCATGCGAGGCTCGCACATTTGGAGTATGTGTGTATGTGCACATGTGTGTGTGTGTGTGTGTGTGTGTGTGTGTGTGTGTGTGTTACAGGCGGAACGGTGCGAACCTCCGCTGTTTGTTCGCGGTGCTCCGGCTGGCGGCTGGTAAACACATTCCCAGCAGGCTGTTAATCAACCATTAGTGTTATATACGCCGCAGTGATGAAGAGTCGTGTTATTTCTGTGTGTAGAACGCGGAAGCTCATCGATTTCGTCTCACTGCAGTTTCACCACCATTCTAAAATTACCCGGCTGCCGTGTGGAAATGAACAGCGTAAAACACTGATAAGCGCACATACCAAAGTAGCTGCATTTAATGCTGTTTATCGGTACTTTTGAATGATTTATTATGAATATCAGTGTACGTTTCACATTTAATCACTGAATTTGCATATGGCAGACTTAAGAAATACTCTAAAGCCTCCGAAAATTGCCAGACTAGGAAGGATACATGTGACTGGAAAGGCTTTTACACTGCCGATGAAATAAATACCACTGCTTCAACGACCTATCACAAACTGTACTTGAGCTCTGCGTAGAAAATTTAGTACCACATGAAAATTTACAACGTGCAATCTGAACGACTCATAAGTTCCCAGAATGAGATTTTCACTCTGCAGCGGAGTGTGCGCTGATATGAAACTTCCTGGCAGATTAAAACTGTGTGCCCGACCGAGACTCGAACTCGGGACCTTTGCCATTCGCGGGCAAGTGCTCTACCAACTGAGCTACCGAAGCACGACTCACGGCCGGTACTCACAGCTGTACTTCTGCCAGTACCTCGTCTCCTACCTTCCCAAGTTCGAGTCTCGGTCGGGCACACAGTTTTAATCTGCCAGGAAGTTTCGAATCATAAGTTGATTTTCGAATGTGTACCTAGTGTGCGTGATGCCTCTGCCAGGGAAATGTCCATCGCATCTAGAAATAAAGAACAATCCCATAGACAAAAGGGATCCGGACTTTACGATCTGAATCGAGTAAACACAATCGGGTGAATTCCAATCGATGTTTTGTGTGGTTGACTGTGTGCACGAATGATCAGAGTTGTTATAATTAATAGCGAAATCCATAGATTAAGGCTACCAGAGTGGAATAACAAGTAAGAAACATTACATATTGTCTTCTCGGAGTATCCAAGAAAACGAAATTTTGACAAAAAATTTTTGCCAGACGGCTATATTACTAACGGCTAGTTGCACAGTCCCCGATTAGCAACCGCTCAAGTTCTGTGCTCGGAACAGCGTGGAAAACGCGTTGTAGGAACGCGTAATAATGCCTAACCGGAGAATAAATGTGGAATAACTGAATCGCTGATTCTGGCGGGGTAGCGGATTTAACCGGCGAATTAGCTTTGGAAATGGCAGGAATAGTTACAGAACTAGTGATGACAAGGTTGTCAGAACGAGGGAGAAAAATAAACGGGTACGTCACACAAATTATGTGAATAATATGACGATTCCAAGTTTTAATCAAAATTTCGTACTGCTACTTTTGCTTGAGAAACTGGAGCCTATGAACGAAATGTGAAACCATGTCCTAAAATAAAACTTTTTGCTTGTAGAAGGCCTAATAGGCATTTGATTCTGGTACTTCGTTAACTATGTTCTGCCGTGTTATTTGTGTAAATGAGATACGTAAAAATGAGCATTTGTACCAAAACATTCTTGCTTATTTGGCGTGTGTTACAATTGCTGCAATATTAGAAAGACCTACTCCGGTTTATCTAGCAGACAGTGACAAAATAGACGTAATCAAATCGAGAAACAGCACTAGTCTTGCGTATTCTTCTATTAATAACGACATTTTGATTTTTCATGTAGCAAAATGTTTGACGAACTTTGATGAAGTAATAGATTCTTTCGCAGGAAGGAAAGCACGTGATGTAAAGCTGTAGCAAGATTAGAGAGAAAAAATGCTGGGACCTAAGGATTGAAGAAATGTGTACTGTCTTGCTTGTCTCTTGTCTTTCTTGGTTTCATGTTACCTATATTTAGTTTTATGTCACACAAAAGAGAGAGTTGTTAGCTAATAGACAACAAAGAGTGCAAATTTTCTGAAGAGCTCCTATTCTTCCAGTCAGAAATAATCCCACCCAGTATTTATTGTCAGCTCATTTTAAGGGGCGGTAAGATGTCGAAGCTGCCGACTGGAAGCAGGAGAGGCACTACAGGACATTTTAATTCCCAATGCTCTGACTGTAGGCTTGATGGCTTCAAATATAAAATATTCCACAGAGCGAAATACAGTGATGTGCGATAAATGAATGCTATATGAAGAGGCGTGGAACTACACTTTGGCACACTTAAGGCCAGATAACATGTCTTACATTTCCTCGAACATATATATGTCAAAGTCTCCAGGAAGATGAGAGTTACAAAAGGAACATATTTTTGAAAAATCGAATTTTTTAAATTTTTGGCTTCCTATCTCAAACTCTTGGCCGGGAGGGGTGACGAGGGGGATGAGCAGGTGCTACTATCAAGTTCTTGCCGCCGTTTCGTAAATATAATTGGGCTGAGACAGGCCAGCCAGTCATTGTACAAGTTAAACTAAATGACTGTTGCGACCGATAATTCACAAGTTGCAAGTGCTTTTAACAATCACTTTTTGAATGTGGCAACAAATACAGGATTGAATGGTTCAGTAGAAGAAGCAACATAATATATTAAAAATGTCATTCCACAATACTTTAAGCAGCTGCAAGTAGCACTAAAATTCTTAACTGATATTGATGATGATGATTAACCTTCACACGCTCGCGCGGGCGGTGAAGTGACCGCCTTTTTGCAATTTCGCGCCATACTTACTCCACAAAGGTAACGAGGCGGCTGGAAGGACAAATATTCTCTATTTGAACCTTTTTCCGACAGATGCTGCTCAAAGTTCGTCCAAATCGCACCTCTCTGCCTCTCAGGACAAGTTCAAATAGGTCCGAACACGTTCGGCGGTCAGTTTACCGCCTTGCAAGCGCTTACAGCACTTACAAAAACGGTCAGTTACCGCCTTGCGAGCGCTTACGAGACTTTGTTCTACTCGTCTACTTCGGAATGTAAGTATTTCTTTTTGTAATTCCCCTATAATTACTCAATTTTATAGACTCTTCCAATTCTCCAGTGAATGTGCATTGCTTTCTACAAATTTTGCCATTCACAAATTCTGTTTTTCTTTCTACTTTAGCATTTCGTCATTCTAAGAAATTTCTGTTGGCAAAAGTAACAATTATTTTTATTTTTTAAAGGGAACGACGAAACCTTAGGTCTGATGACACACATAGAATCTTGGCTGAATTGGAGAGAGAGAGGAAGCAGAGGGGAAAGGCCATGAGGAATCCCTAGGAGATGAAGTTTCCGATGACCCAGATTATGAACAAGAAGAGATTGAAGATGATTTACATCAAAGTGAGTCGGAAATTGATTTGGAAAACGGGGGAAAAATGACCTAGATCAACAGGAGCTACCAACAAATGACATCAGATTTTATACAGGCAAAGACATGGAAACTATTTGTGCTAGTAGTGCCAATATTACCAGCACAAAATCAAAGTCAGAAAATATAATCAAAACTTTACCAGGTCCTAGAGGACAAGCCAGACAATGTGAAACTCGACTGGAAAGTTTTCAGTGTATAATAACTCCCGAAATGGTAGAAGGTGTCGTAAGGTGCACGAATATATATACTGAATGGAAAAAATTGGCACGTCAAGCACTGGCAGAAGGAAGCAGTAACTCTGATGTACGTGAAAGGCATTAGAAGCCGACAACAACGGATGAAATGCTAGCATTGTTTGGTGCTCTGTTTTTGATTGCGGTCAAAAGAGGAAACCGTGAAAATTTCGCTTCATATTTCAATAGCAATGGAACAGATCTGACAATTTCGCGAGCCAATTTCAGTCTAAATAGATTTAGATTTTTGCTACGATCTATAAGGTTTGATGACCTAAACACGAGATTGGGACGTCAAGCAACGGACAAACTTGCTCCTATACGAGAAATTTTGTCTTCTTTCATTGCTAACAGCCAAAAATCATTCAGTTTAGGGGAATTTGTCACTGTTGATGAGATGTTGGTTGCCTTTAGAGGACGATGTTCATTTATCCAGTACATGTCTCAAAAACCAGTCAAATTCGGGTTAAAATGTATGCATTGTGTGATGCACGCACTTTTTATACATATAATTTAGGAGTGTACTGCGTAAAACAAGTGCCAGACCCTAACGTACTCTCCAACAAACCATACGACTTGGTCGCTAGATTGGTTGAATGCATAGAAGGAACAAATAGGAATGTAACAACTGATAATTATTTTTCAAGTTACCCGTTGGCTGAATACCTGCTTAGCAAAGGCCTCACTTTTTTAGGTGCAATGAGAAAAAATAAAAAAGAAGTTCCCCCAGAATTTGTGACAGTAAATGGAAATGCAGTGGCAGGAGACTACATCTTCGGTTGTCAATATGACAAAACTTTGATTTCTATGATTACAAAAAAAAGGAAAGCTGTAGTTGTGCTCTCCACAATGCATGATACCGACATCATTGATGAAGATACCAAAAAGCCTGTACAAATCACAGACTATAATTCAACCCAAGGTGGAGTTGATACTGTAGACCTAATGTGCTCCAGAATTTCAACATCAACAAGAACACAAAGCTGGCATGCATGTATAATTTTCCGCTTACTTGAATTGGGAATAAATTCGTTACGCATTTTTCAATTCAACACAGGTTATATGAAAGAAAAAGCGAGAAGACAATTCTTACATGCGTTATCTTTGGAACTGATGAGCGAAAACCTAAAAGAAAGAGCTAAATTGAAGCATTTACCAAAAGATTTGTTAGTATTTTTGGAAAGTTACAGAGAGAGTGACGTAGTTTATCCAGCTGTATCAACCCTTACAAGGAGAGGAATATGTTATTCTTGTGGCTCAAAAAATAATATAAAAACAGAGCGAGAATGCGGTGAATGTGGAAGAAAAGTCTGTCTACGACATTCAGCCACTACAGTTACGTATAATAATTGTTGCCAGCCTCAAAACGAAAATGAAATGTATACAGACTGATCAGCATTTTTTATCTGACAGAAATGTTTGTGACGTTTTCAATGAAAAATTCTTTTTTCAAAGCAAAATTAGCTTTTCTTGTGTCGAGTTAAGACAGTGAATAATTCTAGTCTTAAGTATTACATTATATAGTCCCAAAACATTACAATTAAAAAAATGTTCTTATATTTCATTTGGGTATTTGACTTCCTTTTTGTATTCCATTGTATATTTTATTGTTAAATAAATAATTTTGATTACAAATGTGCTTGCAATATTCTGTGAGATATCCTATGTCGATATTTTATGGTAATATGACCTTTAAAAACGGAAAACCTCAAGAGATTGATGAAAACTCTCGGGCGGTCGGCCGCGAGCGCTCGCGTGACCATCTCTAGCGCGAGCGCATGAAGGTTAAGTCCCATACTCCTTGACAGATAGTAGGGGAACGATGCGGGGAAACCCGCACTGCAGTACTAGGCAAGGTCCTAGTGGAGGTGGTTTGCCATTGCCTTCCTCCGACCGTAATGGGGATGAATGATGATGATGAGGACGACACAACAACACCCAGTCATCTCGAGCCAGGTGAAAATGCCCGACCCCGCCGGGAATCGAAACCGGGACCCCGCGCTGGGGAAGCGAGAACGCTACCGAGAGACCACGAGCTGCGGATTCACTGATATTAATAAAATTATAAAAATTCTAAAAAACAAAAGCTCATGTGGTGTTATGGAATTTCAAACGGAATTCTGAAAAGTTGTTCGAGCTTAATAAGTAAGGCCCCTAGTGTTATATGCAATTTATCACTGGCACAGGTAATTTTCCAAGATAGGTGAAAATAGCCAATTGTTAAACCTGTTTATAAGAAAGAAGACAAGACAAACTTAAAGTATCCGAGAAGGCAATGCACTCAAGAGTAGTATCAAATGAAAATGTAAACAATTTAAAATTAATTGTGAAGTATTCTAGATCGCAAAGCTTTGTTTAATATAAAGTGATCAGCTTCGATCTTCAGTTGACCATCTTCAGATCTTCAAAACCATAATGACTACATAGCAGGAATCACTGAATGACGATAGTCAATTGCGCAGACCTTCAAAACCATATTGATGATTAATGGGCTACAACAGCAACTGCTGAATGACGATAGTGTACAACCATAGTCCAACAATATGGTTTTGAAAGTGTGAAGATGATCGCAACCGGTCACCTTATAATAAATGTGCCTTTGCGATCTAGACTGTTTTATAATTAACTTCAAATATTCTATTTTGATCACAGATTTTTCTCTAGCAATGTTTTCAAAAATAAGGAAACAATTTGCTTAGCATATCACAACTTGGATTCCGGAAGATTTACGCGACTGAGAATGCTGTTTATCCATTCAATCGTCAAATAGGACTCGCCTTAAATAATAAGAGGTCGCCAGCTGGTATTTTTTTTATTTTTATTTTTTCAAGGCGTTTGATTGTGTACATCATGTCACTCTCTCAGAAAAACCCAAGTTTATGGAACTGATGGCATTATGCGTAGCTGGTTCGAATCATCCTAACAAACTGAATAATTCAAATAATGTGGGAAAGGCAGAACATTTTAATTACTGGGGAGAAATCACAAAGGAAGTTCCACTAGCTCAATTTTTGTGTCCACTACTGTTCCTTACATACATGAATGACATTCCTTGTAACATTCAACAAGCAGAATTGGTACTTTTTGCAGATGATACTTGTGTTATAATAAATCCCATTAGAGGGAAAGCAAGAACAAAGAAGGTAAATGATACTTTTCAAAGAATTATAAAGTGGTCCTCCGAAAATGTACTCTCCCTAAATTTTGAAAAAACACACTATATTCATTTCTGCACAACAAGTAGAGTCATACCAATAATTGATATAGCACATGACCAGGACTCAATAAACAGGATAGAATGCTCTAAATTTTTGGGGTGTGCTTATTGATGAAAACCTGAACTAGAGGAAGCGTATTACTGAACTTCTCAGAAAATTAAGTTCATCTACTTTTGCTCTCGCATAATTTCTAATCTTGGAAACAAACAAATCAAATGACACATTTTGTATATTTCCGTTTAATAATTTCTTCTGGAATTAATTTTTGGGGTAACGCATCACTTACAAAGAAATTACTAATTGCTCAAAGGCGAGCAGTAAGAATAATGTGGTGTCCAGCTAAGGATTCCATGTAGGTACGTCCGCAAGATGCTACGCATTTTAACTGCGACGTCACAATACGTTATGTTGAGGAAATTCGTCGTAAATAATCCATGGAAATTTGACAAGAACAGTGATACCCATATCTACAACAATAGAGGAAAAAAATGACCTTTATTATCCATTATTAATTTTCTCATTGGCTCAGAAAGTAGTTCAATATGAAGCAACAAACATCTTTGATTATTTGCCCAATAACTTAAAATGTCTGACAAACAGCAAAGCAAGTTCTAATCCAGCTTAAAATCATTCCTGTGCCGCTCGGGGTAGCCGCGTGGTTTAGGGCGCCTTGCCACGGTTCACGCGGCTACCCCCGTCGGAGGTTCAAGTCCTCCCTCGAGCATGGGTGTGTGTGTGTGTGTTGTCCTTAGCGTAAGTTAATTTAAGTTAGATAAAGTAGTGTCTAAGTCTATGGACCGATGATCACAGCAGTTTGGTCCAATAGGAACTTACCACCATCACCAGTCATTCCTGCTGGGCAACTCCTTCTGTTCCATTGCCGAATATCTTCTTACAAACTGGTAGCCAGCAAAAATAAGTAAGTAAATAAATTAAGTGCAGTTGCTTGAATCGGAATAAAAATAACTTCATGTTCATTAACGTTAACACTAATAATGTACACATATCCTCCAAACTGACTCGTTACACAAAATATAGATAAAAGAAACGTTCAAGGGAACTATGGAACATATAACTAACTAACTGACGTGGCCATTACAATGCTTGCGTCTTCATGAAAGTTCTTTCACAAATGTGTTATAAATTTGTTACTCTAGTGAAAAGAAATTCTCTATCTAGATTATAAGGGACGCCTTTATTAACAAAAATGACAGGTAAATTGTTTTTGTCTTAGAGTTGAAAATTTTAACAGTACGGACTGTTTTAAAGGTCGTACTATGGATGTCGATTGGCTGCGTCCGAAACTGAAGGACCTCACACTAAATACCCAGCAGGGGTAGGAAATTAAATAATCAACTTTCAACCTAGAACAAAGGACATTTATTTCGCTTTGAAAACTGTGCGCATGAGCATTCTTCCAATTTCATGGCAATATTGCATTAACATACTGTAATTAAATTCAGCGATATTTTTAAATAAGTTTCAAGTTAATTATTTACATTAATCAGTAATTCGTATTTTGAATATAAAAGCCAGCAGCCACTGCAGAGCGGCACGCTCCACTTTTATTACTGAGAATCCAAAAAACGTATAAAATTAATCAGTTGTCAGCCAGTGAGGCTATTCACATCTGTCAATGGGTACTGATACAGTTCTAAGTTTTACATGTATTTCACTGAATATCTCATGCGCTTCGTTCACCTTGTTGCTGTATCATCCGCAGATATTTATCTCTGCACAGTGCCTAGCATTTGTTCTGCGTTTCCAGTCCTTTAGTGGTAATCACTTTTCCCCTGGTGCTGTGTGCTTCACAGACATAGAGTAAAACTTTTGTGGTGTGCAAACCTTTCACTTACAGTGACATGATGCAGGTGATAAATTCAAGCAATGAAAATAGCGAAAAGTGCCTTTCCAGTACTGATTTGTAATATGTATGTCAAGGCATCAGTGTTACGCGTTTGGGACAAAAGTTCGAAATTAAACGAGCGTATCCAAAATTTACAGAATTATTAATACGTTTTAGCATCGTTAACTAGACTTATTGCCTCTATGTTACAGGAGAACAGAGTATATAGTGAAAATTGAATCCAGCAACACATCACTGACATAATGCTAAAACAAATTGGTACACGACACAATAAAACAAAACGAAATGGAGAAAATATAATGTAAATTTGGAAAATTATCAGTTTATGGGAAAGAACAAGGATGACCTATTGTGATTCTATTAGCAACAAATACAGAACGAGCTGCCTTCAAAAATGTAGACGACCAAGCGGTTATCATTTACAACCGCTTGCTCGACGGAAGATCCGTACCAAAAAACTGGAAAGTTGCACGGGTCAGATCAATATTCAAGAAAGGTAGTAGGAGTACTCCACTAAATTACAGGCCCATGTGCAGCACGATTTTGGAACATATATTGTATTCGAATATTATGAGTTACCTCGAAGAGAATGGTCTACTGACACACAGTCAACACGAACTTAAGAAAACATCGTTCCTTTGATGAAACATAACTAGCTCCTCACACGCACGAAGTGTTGAGTGCTATTGGCAAGGGAGTTGAAATTGATTTCGTATTTCTAGATTTCCAAAAGGCTTTTGGCACTGTACCACACTAGCGCCTTCTAGTGAAATTGTGTGCTTGTGGAATGTAGTCTCACTTATGTGATTAGACTTGTGATTTCCTGTCAGCGAGGTCACAGTTCGTAGTGATTGACGGAAACTCATCGCGCAAAACAAAACTGATTTCTGGCGTTCCCCAAGGTAGTGTTATAGGTCCTCTGCTGTTCCTTATCTATGTAAACGATTTAGGAGACAATCTGAGCCGCCGTCTTAGGTTCAAGGTGTTGTTTATCGTCTCGTAAACTCATTATAAGATCAAAACAAATTGCAGAATAATTGAGAAATAAAATCTGTATGGTACGAAAATTGGCAATTGATCCTAAACAATGAAAAGTGTGAGCTCATCCACATGAGTGCTAAAAGGAAACAGCTAAACTTCGATTACAAGATAAATTTGTCTAATGAAAAGGCCGTAAATCAACTAATACGTAGGAATTACAATTACGAACAATTAAGTAGGAAAGAACACACAGAAAATGTTGTGGAGAAGGTTAACCGAAGATTGCGTTTTATTGGCGGAAAGAAGATGCAGCAGATAACCACTGCTTCCTATCTCTTCGCCCTGAAGACGCTCCACACCGCGATTACTGCCCACATGTAGCACCAAGGACAGCCCCCGCGAATTGATGGAACAGGTACAGCGCCTAACCACGATCAATGTCAACGGCATTACTCCTGACCCGTATACTGCAAGATACATTACGAGCTGCGGATGTGGATGTTGTTTTCCTTCCAGAAGTCCGACCAGGACTCTGTCTCGATACCTACGGATATAACGCATACGCAATGCCTCCAGATCTGGGCGGAGGAGGTGCGGCTGTTCTGTTGAGGGAAGGGATTACGCAACTGATGTATCCTGTTTACCGTCGGCGCTTCGGGTCGCACATTCACGGTTGATACAGTTCGTCTGGTGAACCTGTATGTTCCTTACGAAACCGACAGAAGGAGAGAACGCCGCATGTTTTATGCCGAAGACATAGCACTGCTCTTCGAGGGTAATGCCGATCACTTGGTAGTGGACGGAGATTTCAGTTGTCTGCTTAGACAATCCGACCAGATGCCGCTCTATACCACCTGCACGGCACTTCAGGGACTTGTAAAGGCTTGTCTTTGTTGGACACATGGGTCATAGAAAACGGCGCTCGAAAGGCATACACCTACTTTACTAGCCATTCAGCGAGCCGTCTGGATCGAGTTTACGTCACACGCGGCCTGCGATCGGCAGTTGTCGACGCTGAGAAGTGGCCGGCAGCATTCACAGACCACCTATCGTACACTACTGGCCATTGAAATTGCTACACCAAGAAGAAATGCACATGATAAGCGGGTATTTATTGGACAAATATATTATACTAGAACTGACATGTGATTACATTTTACGCAATTTGGGTGCATAGATCCTGAGAAATCAGTACCCAGAACAACCTGGGCATTGCGTCAAACAGAGCTTGGATGGCGTGTACAAGTACAGCTGCCCATGCACTTTCAACACGATACCACAGTTCATCAAGAGTACTGACTGGCGTATCGTGACGAGCCAGTTGCTCGGCCACCATTGACCAGACGTATTCAGTCGGTGAGAGATCTGGAGAATGCGCCGGCCACGGCAGCAGTCGAACATTTTCTGTATCCAGAAAGGCCCGTACAGAACCTGCAACATGCGGTCGTGCATTATCCTGCTGAAATGTAGGGTTTCGCAGGGATGGAATGAGGGTTAGAGCCACGGGTCGTAACACAACTGAAATGTAACGTCCACTGTTCAAAGTGCCGTCAATGCGAACAAGAGTAACCGAGACGTGTAACCAGTGGCACCCAATACCATCACGCCTGGTGATACGCCTATATGGCGATGACGAATACACGCTTCCAATGTGCGTTCAACGCTATGTCGCCAAACACGGATGCGACTATCATGATGCTGTAAACAGAACCTGAATTCATCCAAAAATATGACGTTTTGCCATTCGTGCACCCAGGTTCGTCGTTGAGTGCACCATCGCAGGCGCCTCTGTCTTTGATGCAGCCTCAAGGGTAACCGCAGCCATGGTATCCGAGCTGATAGTCCATGCTCCTGCAAACGTCGTCGAACTGTTCGTGCAAACGTCCCTATCTGTTGATTCAGGGATCGAGACGTGGCTGCACGATCCGTTACATCTATGCAGATAAGATCTCTACTGCTAGTGATACGAGGCCGTTGGGATCCAGCACGGCGTTCCGTATTACCCTCCTGAACCCACCGATTCCATATTCTGCTAACAGTCATTCGATCTCGACCAACGCGAGCATCAATGTCGCGATACGATAAACCGCAATCGCGATAGGCTACAATCCGACCTTTATCAAAGTCGAAAACGTGATGGTACACATTTCTCCTCCTTACACGAGGCATCACAACAAGGTTTCACCAGGCAACGCCGGTCAACTGCTGTTCGTGTATGTGAAATCAGTTGGAAACTTTCCTCGTGTTAGCACGTTGTATGTGTCGCCACCGGCTCCAACCTTGTGTGAATGCTCTGAAAAGCTAATCATTTGCATATCACAGCATCTTCTTCCTTTCGGTTAAATTTCGCGTCTGTAGCACGTTATCTTCGTGGAGCAGCAATTTTAATGGCCAGTAGTGTATGTGTGTACTCTCATCCTTCCCCGCCAACGCGTCTGACGGAGTAAGGGTCCGTGGCGCCTCAATGTGGCCCTACTTGATGAGGTAAATTGTAGACGGAAAGCTGGGTCCACGTGGAGATGATTCAAACAGCAATTACCAACCTACGTTTCCAGATTGCAATGGTGATTACGGTGTGTCAAACCCGTCGTGTGCAGAACATTAGCCACCTCTGGATGAGACAGACCGCTCTGGTATTCCGCGACCACTGATTTCTACTAAACTGCGCTCCGCGATCTAGCTTTGCAACCGCCGCCCGCCGGTACGACAATCGGCAGAACACCATGGCAAGGCACAACTGCTGCGTACCACCGCGGTACGTCTCGCGGGCGTGCGGTTGCGGGCGAGGATAACTGATGATGTTAGTGGAGAATGAGCTTCGCTCCACCGTATCTTTCCAGACATACGAGGACGTTTCTCGTGGGACGTGCTATATGTTGGGAGTTATTCTGGAGACGCGGAATCCGACAGCAAAAATTTAGCTTAGTGTTCTCCAAGACTGGAATCCGGGTAACGACATTGTACATCGACACACCAAGGTCGTCTCGACGTGGATTTGGCGAGCCATCCACGAACCCTTCCTGTCAACGTGGTCGACGTGGTATGTGGTCACTAACGAGAAATTTACTTCTTTACGACGGCTACATGTCATTTACCTAACTCACGATCCTATGTGCCCCCGGTGCGCGATGGTAGATACGAAGGAACACAGACTGAACTGTGGCCCCGCACGCGAGTACTGGAAACTGATCCGCCAGATACTGGCTTTCCTCCTTTTCTTTGTTTCGGTTGCTTCCCTGGACCTCATTCATCCCGATGCCGTGTATTTCCCGATGACTCTGACGAATGCGCTTAATTGGGTACGAGGAATGGCGATATTCTACATGTACCGCAACGGCGAAAAGGAAGTCCTCAATTTGTGGCAACACATGATCAACGAGTTCCCGTTCTTAACGAACATAACGCAATACTGTTAACTATTGGGGGTCGTTATTCATGGACCCACAGCTCAGGTGAGGTGTGCCGGGTGTGAGAAGAAGTTGTCTGCAAACGTGAAGTTTCCTCGATTCCCCTACGCTAACAGAAACAATCTCTGACTGTGTGCAGCAGCCTCGGACACTCCACCGGTTGACGACCGCTGATGCCCGTCGAAATGACGATCGCCTCTTACTGGCCGCCCGATTCGATAAGGTGACCGCAGTGGGCAAGATGGCTTCCCTTTGTTCACATTATAGTAATAATTTTTAAAGTTTGGCTCTTTTTTATTTGTTGATTTAAAAAAATTGTGACAGCACACTTCGGTGACCAGGACTCGGAATTCGACCGCTGCCTGCCTCCCTCCTTCAGCTTGCCACTGACTGTGCTCTTCAATTAAAAAAAAATAAAATAAATAAACTTAGTGGGCTGCGGTCTTCGAGGAGCATCAGAGTCGAGTGTGGCGAGTTCTAGATGTGTTTCTTTGTGATGTTTCTTCCATGAAAAAAAAATAATGGTAACGCGAGCCGCTCGCCATAAGGGGGGAATCCGGAAAAGGTTCCCGGTTCGGCAGAAAATTTTCATTCTTTAAATTAAAAAAAATAAAGAAATAAAAAACAAAAAATAAGAAAATGGTAAAGCGACTGCTAAAAAAAAGGGCAGAGCAGAAAAATAGAATAGTAATCAAAACGGCGTCCGTCCTGGGTTCGAAACCTGCCACCGCCTAAATTATGTTTAATAATCAGCATTAGCGGCATAAGAAGTCACACTCATTTTGCCATTGGCCTTGCCAAAGAGGGCGTAGGAGCGGACAGAGATTTACGGCACTCTCTTGTCTTTGGGATAGGAAGCCGTCCCTAAGGATGGAAGAATTAGTAATGTTCAGCGCCCTGAGGATTCAGAAGGCGATGAAAATTACTCCATTAAAGACACAAAACGGGTAAGCATAGGACAAGTGGCCTGTAATTGAAAAAGTTTATGATGATCTCTCCATTGGTAAACATTCCGGTGTAGTCCCTCATTCGGATCTTCAGGAGAGGACTCCCAAGGCGAAGCTGGCCCTGAGAAAAAGATTGAACAACCAACGAAAGGATAACGTTCTACGAGTCTGGGCGTAGAATGTCAGAAGCTTGAACGTGCTTGGAAGATTCGAAAATAAAAGGGAAATGCAAAGGCTCAGTCTATATATAGTGATGATCAGTGCAGTGAAATCAAAAGAAGACAAGAATTTCTGGTCACATGAGTATAAGATACTATCAACAGCAGCAGAAAATGATATTACGGGAGTAGGATTCTTTATGAATAGGTTAGTAGGCCAGAGAGCGTGTTAATGTGAACAGTCAAGTGATAGGTTTGTTATTGTCAGAAGTGACAGCAAACCAACACCGACAACCACATGCCGACATCGAGGGCTGAAGATGAAGAAATAGAGAAAGTATATGAGGATATTGAAAAGGTTATACAGTACGTAAAGGGAGACGGAAATCTGATAGTTATGGGGGACTGGAATGCAGCTGTAGTGGAAGGAGCAGAAGAAATTGTTCAGGAGGATATGACCTTGGCTCAAGGAATGGGAGAAGAAAGAGAATGATTGAGTTCTGTAAAAAATTTCAGCTAGTAACAGCGAATACCCAGTTCAAGAATCACGAGGAGGTATACTTGGAAAATGCCGGGTGATACGGGAAGATTTCAGTCAAATTACATCATGATCAGACAGAGATTCAGAAATCACATACTGGATTGTAAGGTGTACACAGGAACAGATATAGATTCGGATCATAATGCAGTAGTGATGAAGAGTAGGTTGAAGTTTACGAGATTAGTCAGGAAGAATCAATATATACAGAAGTGGGGTACGGAAGTACTAAGGAATGACGAGATACGCTTGAAGTTCTATAACGCAACTCAGCAGACAGTACAGCTTAACAGGAATGGACATCTCTGAAAAGGATAATCAAAGAAGTTGCAAAGAAAAACATAGATACATAGGAGGTAACTGCGAAGAAACCATAGGTAAAAGAAGAAAAACTTCAGTTGATGGATGAAAGAAAGAAATAAAATTTTTTTAGCGAAACTCGGCAACGCAGAAACACAAGTCGCTGAAGAATGAAATAAATATTAAGTGCTGGGAAGCTAAAACGAAGTGGCTGCATGACAAATGTGAAGATTTCGAAAAGAAATGATTTTCGCAACAACCTTAGGTGAAATTAAAAGCAAGGGTTGTAACCTTAAGAGCGCAACAGGAATTCCACTATTAAATGCAGAGGAGAGACCGGATAGGTCGAAGGAGTACATTGAAGGCCTCTATGAGGGGAAAGATAAGATTTGTCTGGTGGAATAGAAGAAGAAACAGGCGACAATTTAGAAGAGACATGGGATCCAGTATTAGAATTTAAGACAGCTTTAGAGGACTTAAGATCAAATAAGGCAGAAGGACGCAAATAACTTTCCATCACAATGTCTAAAATCATTGCGGCAAGTGGCAACAAACCGAGTAGTCACGTTGGTGTGTAGAATGTATGAGTCTGGCGATATACCATCCGACTTTCGGAAAAACATCATCCATTCAATTCCGAAGACTGCAAGAGCTGACAAGTGCGAGAATTATCGCACGGTCAGCTTAATAGCACCTGCATCCAACTTGCTGACAAGAGTAATGTACAGACGAATGGAAAAGAAAATTGACGATGTGTTAGAAGATTAATTTCACTTTAGGAAAGATAAAAGCACTAGAGAAGCAATTCTGGCGTTGCTGTTGATAATGGAAGCAGCACTAAAGAAAAATCAAGGCATGTTTGTAGGATTTGTCGATTTGGATAAAGTGTTAGACAATGTAAAATGGCGCAATATGCTCGAAATTTTGAGAAAAAGAGCCGTAAGCTATAGGGAGAGACGGGTAACAAACAGTATGTACAAGAGCCAAGAGAAAATGATGAGAGTGGACGACGAAGAATGAAGTGCTCGGATTAAAAAGGGTGTGCAACACGGATGTAGTCTTTCGCCTCGCCGCTACTGTTCAATCTGTACATCGAAGAAGCAATGGTGGAAAATAAAAGAAAGGTTCAGGGGTGGAATTAAAATTCAAGATGAAAGGATATCAGTGATACGATTCGTTGATGACATTGCTATCATCAGTGAAAGTGAAGAAGAATTAAAAGATCTGCTGAATGAGTACAGAATATGGATCAAGAGTAAAACGAAGAAGTACGAAAAAAATGACAAGTAGGAGAAATGCGAACATTGAGAAACATAATATCAGGACTGACAGTTACTAAGTAGATGAAGTTACGGAATTCCACTATCTAGACAGCAGAAGGATACCGAAAGCAGACTAGCAGTGGAAAAAAGGGCATTTCTGGGCAAGAAAAGTCCACTAGTACCAAGGTAGGCCATAGTTTACGGAAGCTTTTTCCGCGAATATACGCTTGGAGCACAGCATTGCATGGTAGTGAAACATGAACTGAGGGAAAACCAGAACAGAAGAGAATCGAAGCATTTGAGTTGTGGTGCTGCAGGCAAATGTTGGAATCGTGTGAACTGAGGAGTTCTGCGCAGAATCGGAGAAGAAAGGAATATGTGAAAAACACTGACATGAGAAGGGATAGAGTAATAGGACATCTGTTAGGATATGAGGGAATGACAGCCATGGAGCTGTACACTGCAAAATCTGTAGAAGCAGACAGAGTTAAGAACACATCCAGCAAATAACTGAGGACCTAAGTTGCAAGTGCTACTCTGAGATGAAGAGGTTGGCACAGGAGAGAAATTCGTGGCGCGCCCCGGGCTACATCAAACCATTCAGAAGATTAATGACTCACAAAAAAATAAATAAAAAATAGAAAATAGAAAACCAGTTGTTGTGTTGCTGGTTTGCGTCCCAGTGGATTCAAACATTTTCTTAGTAACCTTCACTTTTTTTAGTAGCTTCTGATTCTTTATTCCTAGTAAATAGAACTATATTCCATAATATTCGATGTTATAGAAATATAGGTTCTCTCTTTTTGAAGAATGAGTTTGTTCGATTGGCTTTATCTACAAGTCAACTTGCACTACTTGCACTTTCTTGTTTTAAGTATTATATTTCACTTCTTGTAAAGATTCTGCTAATGAAAAGGAAAAGTGGTCAAGCAAGAATGACCTTTGAGTTTTATTGAAAAGTGAGAATGACGAAATAATTTTTATCTGATGTGGACAACTATTGTAAATTTGTATCACACTACTTCTAATGAAACAATTATAAGCCGATGTCCATATTGACTGAACATGGTACTTTTCTTTTTGCCTTATAACACGTTCACGAATACTTTTTCTTATTTTTGTATACTTCGGACCGAATATCCTGACTATCATATGGACAGGGGAGATGTGCGTTTTACCAAAGCTAACGCAGGAATTTGACGCCAGTCTATTTCGTGTTTAGAGTGACTTGCGAGCCAGATACAATCGGCAACTGCCGCTGAATCGTGTATACTACGCTGAGGCACATGTACCGTGTGCTCAAAAAGCACGGTGCATGTGCTAACAACTTAAGGCATCGCTGTGGGCTGCAGCCGGTGCTGCGAAAAGCGAATGAGACAACGGAATCAATCGGAGGAGAGCGAACTGGAAGGAAGTTAGCTGCTAGCTGGAGAGCTGCGGCGCTGGACATCTGGAAGCACGGGTAGTCGACACTGGGAGAGGCCGAGTAGTGTGGGCACAATAGGACACGACAGCAGTCGGTCTTTTCCCCGGTGGCAAGAGGACGGCAGCTCCAGTAGACAGGCAGACATGGGCTTCCGTTTCTGGAAGAGGAAAGGAGAGCTACCTGTGCGCTTTTGTGGTCGGCAATGATTTTGGTCAGCTTGTCGAATTCTGAGTAGTGTGAGCTAGGTACAGTATTTACCGAACGGATCAAGTTTTGAGCTTTGAGTGTAATGGTTGTTACTTCGCACAGTAGGGCTGTAAACGCAGTATAGTGTGTTTGATCTGATGTACACCACTGGCCAGTAAAATTGCTACACCACGAAGATGACGTACTACAGACGGGAAATTTAACCGACAAGAAAAAGATGCTATGACATGCAAATGATTAGCTTTTCAGAGCGTTCACACAAGGTCGGCGCCGGTGGCGACACCTAAAAAGTGCTGACATGAGGAATGTTTCCAACCGATTTCTCATACACAAGCAGCAGTTGACCGCCGTTGCCTAGTGAAACGTTGTTGTGATGCCTCGTGTAAGGAGGAGAAACGCGTACCACCACGTTTCCGACTTTGATAAAGGTCGGATTGTAGCCGATAGCGATTGTGGTTTATCGTATCGCGACATTGCTGCTCGCGTTGGCCGAGATTTAATGACTGTTATCAGAATATGGAATCGGTGGGTTCAGGAGGGTAATACCGAACGCCGTGCTGCATCCCAACGGCCTCGTATCACTAGCAGTCGAGATGACAGGCATCTTATCCGCATGGCTGTAACGGATCGTGCAGCCACGTCTCGATCCCTGAGTCAACAGACGGGGACGTTTGCAAGACAAAAACCATCTGCACGAACAGTTCGATGACGTTTGCAGTAGCATGGACTATCAGCTCGGAGACCATGGCTGCGATTACCCTTGACCCTGCATCACAGACAGGATCGCCTGCGATGGTGTACTCAACGACGAACGTGGGTGCACGAATGACAAAACGTCATTTCTTCGGATGAATCCATGTTCTGTTTACAGCATCATGATGGTCGCATCCGTGTTTGGCGACATCGCGGTGAACGCACATTGGAAGCGTGTATTCGTCATCGCCATACTGGCGTATCACCCGGCGTGATGGTATGGGGTGCCATTGGCTACACGTCTCGGTCACCTCTTGTTCCCACTGACGGCACTTTGAACAGTGGACGTTACATTTCAGATACGTTACGGCCCGTGGCTCTTCCCTTCATTCGATCCCTGCGAAACCCTACATTTCAGCAGGATAATGCACGACCGCATGTTGCAGGTCCTGTACGGGCCCTTCTGGATACAGAAAATATTCGACTGCTGCCTTGGCCAGCACATTCTCCAGATCTCTCACCAATTGAAAACGTCTGGTCAATGGTGGCCGAGCAACTGTCTCGTCACAATACGTCAGTCACTACTCCTGATGAACTGTGGAGTCGTGTTGAAGCTGCATGGGCAGCTGTACCTGCACACGCCATCCAAGCTCTGTTTGATTAAATGCCGAGGCGTATCAAGGCCGTTATTACGGTCAGAGGTGGTTGTTCTGGGTACTGATTTCTCAGGATCCATGCACCCTATTTGCTTGTAAATGCAATCACATGTCAGTTCTAGTATAATATATTTGTCCAATGAATACCCATTTATCATCTGCATTTCTTCTTGGTGTAGCAATTTTAATGGCCAGTAGTGTATTTTTCTTGCACAAAGTGTGTTGTGATAGTGTTTCTAGGGAGCTAAGCTCTTTGTGTTGTGATCAATAAACAGCGATTTTGTTTCTACACTCCTGGAAATGGAAAAAAGAACACATTGACACCGGTGTGTCAGACCCACCATACTTGCTCCGGACACTGCGAGAGGGCTGTACAAGCAATGATCACACGCACGGCACAGCGGACACACCAGGAACCGCGGTGTTGGCCGTCGAATGGCGCTAGCTGCGCAGCATTTGTGCACCGCCGCCGTCAGTGTCAGCCAGTTTGCCGTGGCATACGGAGCTCCATCGCAGTCTTTAACACTGGTAGCATGCCGCGACAGCGTGGACGTGAACCGTATGTGCAGTTGACGGACTTTGGGCGAGGGCGTATAGTGGGCATGCGGGAGGCCGGGTGGACGTACCGCCGAATTGCTCAACACGTGGGGCGTGAGGTGTCCACAGTACATCGATGTTGTCGCCAGTGGTCGGCGGAAGGTGCACGTGCCCGTCGACCTGGGACCGGACCGCAGCGACGCACGGATGCACGCCAAGACCGTAGGATCCTACGCAATGCCGTAGGGGACCGCACCGCCACTTCCCAGCAAATTAGGGACACTGTTGCTCCTGGGGTATCGGCGAGGACCATTCGCAACCGTCTCCATGAAGCTGGGCTACGGTCCCGCACACCGTTAGGCCGTCTTCCGCTCACGCCCCAACATCGTGCAGCCCGCCTCCAGTGGTGTCGCGACAGGCGTGAATGGAGGGACGAATGGAGACGTGTCGTCTTCAGCGATGAGAGTCGCTTCTGCCTTGGTGCCAATGATGGTCGTATGCGTGTTTGGCGCCGTGCAGGTGAGCGCCACAATCAGGACTGCATACGACCGAGGCACACAGGGCCAACACCCGGCATCATGGTGTGGGGAGCGATCTCCTACACTGGCCGTACACCACTGGTGATCGTCGAGGGGACACTGAATAGTGCGCGGTACATCCAAACCGTCATCGAACCCATCGTTCTACCATTCCTAGACCGGCAAGGGAACTTGCTGTTCCAACAGGACAATGCACGTCTGCATGCATCCCGTGCCACCCAACGTGCTCTAGAAGGTGTAAGTCAACTACCCTGGCCAGCAAGATCTCCGGATCTGTCCCCCATTGAGCATGTTTGGGACTGGATGAAGCGTCGTCTCACGCGGTCTGCACGTCCAGCACGAACGCTGGTCGAACTGAGGCGCCAGGTGGAAATGGCATGGCAAGCCGTTCCACAGGACTACATCCAGCATCTCTACGATCGTCTCCATGGGAGAATAGCAGCCTGCATTGCTGCGAAAGGTGGATATACACTGTACTAGTGCCGACATTGTGCATGCTCTGTTGCCTGTGTCTATGTGCCTGTGGTTCTGTCAGTGTGATCATGTGATGTATCTGACCCCAGGAATGTGTCAATAAAGTTTCCCCTTCCTGGGACAATGAATTCACGATGTTCTTATTTCAATTTCCAGGAGTTTAAATGTTTGTTCAGATATTTGTGTGCTGTGGCTGTAGTTGAATACTATTTGTTTTGCTAATACTGTTAGCAGTGATGAGTTGCTGATGGAGGGAGTGTTTAGACGAAGTAGAGGCGGATTTTATTCTGAGTGTATGTATGCCATCTTGCAAGGTCTGAGGGCCTCGGCTGCGGTATTATTTTGTTCTTACTGAGTGTTGATTCTTGTTTTGTGCTTTATTCTGATTTATGGACTAAGATCCCGTTTATGAGTTGTACGTTGCTTTCTTAATGTCCACAATCTTACTGTCACTGGAGTGATATTTATGATCAGATTGTGTTAGAGTTTTACTGGAAGAAATTTTATTTTATTTATGTTTCGTGTCCATTTTATCAAGGATTATAACTGGACAAGATACTAGAGTTCAACTCCTAAAATTACGTTCGTCGCGTCATAATATCTGCTCCGTTCATCTCCACCGCCTTCCAGCATGGTATAACATCTCGGAAGATGGTTACATTCTGACCCAAACTAAGTAACATTGCAGATAAAAATGTTATTTCCGTCAAGACTGATTTTAAACCACGTTAAAGTGTTTTAGCTATGCCACTGTGTTTTCCATGTCAAACGTTCTCAAAAATTACTCCCTCTTATCAACTTTCCATTTTGTAAATTTTTGATGAATTTATTTACGTTTGGTAAATGTTTCTTGCCAAAATTAACTCACTCCCACATAATCGCCAACCAAAACATTCCGCTCAAATCCTCGGCTACAGTTATTTACAGTGGAATTGCGTGGAATAGGTTCATACTTTTAGTCGGCTCAAATCTTGCGCAACAAAGGCCTTGCGTAGCTGTCTTCGTTTTCACAAAATTGTAAAATCTCTGTTGTAACCCAAAAAAAAACAATCCCCGAATATATAGAGATCTTGACGCAAGGCACTTGGAGCTCCAGATTTAAGTACTGCTCACCACAAAGGCCGTGCACCATGTAGTAATGAATGTTCGAAACATTTTCTCCATGATTTGAGACTTGGAAAATAATCTAAGGACATACAACAGAGTATCGAGAACATAAGAGCACTGGAGACACGTTTTGTGAAAAATTGACATAATCTTTGATATATCCACTCTCCATTTGATTACAAGTGACATGTGCCGTACTTCGATATCTTGTCGAAAGTGCAGTCTGATCTCTTTGCCTGCGTACCTAAGTGACCGCCTCCTTCGCGTCCCACTATGCGACACGCACGCCCTCCACCGCCGACTTAATGGCGATATGTGCGTGAGCTCTCTCTCAGTCGTTTATAGCCAGTAACTGCAGGACGGCCATCCAAGGCCAAGTGGTGCCGGTCATGACGAGCATGAACGCTAAGAGCTACTGCCGAAATTGGAATTCTAAACGAGTGCGTGAGTTACTGTTCAATTAGTTCTCACACCCGAGAAGCACGTTCCTCCAGTTTGGTGAAAGACGCCTTTGGAACGTAGCTCGGTACCTTATGTTTACAGACTTCATGGGCAGAGTGGGGTTATTGAGCTGTAGTCATGGCGCTTTTTGTACTTGTTTGATAAGCGTCTCACTGTGTCGACTGTATGAACAGTTAGTTGGAGCTGTCAGCTGCATTATAGGTGTCTTTGTTCTAGGTGTTTTAGGTTTCTGTTAGCCCAAATTTTATGTAAAGAGTTTACCGGTTCCGAATTGGATAACTTGACTTGCTAACCGTTTCCCGTCTGTGAATAACATAGTAATTCGTTTTTGGTGGATTTGAACCCAGTTGTTCATTTATGAATACTATTTGTGCTGATTTTGTGTAATTTATTTTCTACTCAGGATTAATGTAAGTTCAATATTATGGCATACTATTTTATTTGAGGCCATTGTTCAGGCAAAAAAATTATTGTAATTTTAGGCAAAATGGATGATTTATTCACGAGAAAAAGCTTCACAAATTGAGCAAGTCAGTAACCAGTTAGTCCATCTCTGGCCGTTATGAAAGCAGCTACTCGGCTTGTCATTGACTGATAGAGATGTTGGGTGTCCTCCTGTGGGATATGGTGCCAAATACTGTCCAGTTGGCGCGTCAGGTGGTCAAATTCCCGAGCTGGTTGGCGGTGCCTGCCCATAATCCTCAGCTAGGAAGAGATCCGGAAACTTTGCTGCCTAAGGCAGGGTTTGACAAGCACGGAAAAAACCAGTAGAAACTCTCGCCATGGGCGGGTGGACATTAAGTTGCCGAAATGTAAGCCGACGACGGCTTGCCGTGAACAGCAACAAAAGCTGCGTAGAATATCGTCGACGTACCGCTGTGCTGTAAGAGTGCAGCGGATGACAACGAAAGAGGTCCTGCTACGAACAGGGATGACACCACAGACCATCATCCATGGTTGTCAGGCTACATGGCGGGCGACGCTCAGGTTGGTATCCCAGCGCTGTGCAGGGAGTCCCCAGACACACCTTTTTGGTCACAGAGGTTCGTTTCGAAGCGGGACTCATCTCTGAAGACAGTTCTACTTGAGTCAATGAGTTTCCAGGCCGAAGACGTGTTTGGAGACGCCGCAGACAGTGGTGGGGTACCAATCTGACTTTCGTCTGCCATACTGCCTGACAACCGGGAGTGATGCTATGGGCCTCGGGCATGGATGTGTCTGATGTCCTTAGGTTAGTTAGGTCTAAGTAGTTCTACGTTCTAGGGGACTGATGACCACAGATGTTAAGTCCCATAGTGCTCAGAGCCATTTGAACCACTTGATGCTATGGGAAGTCATTTCTGTTCATTGCACGACCTGTTTGGTTTTCATCCGCTACGCCCTTACAGCACAGCAATACATTAACGATATTCTACACCCCTTGTTGTTGCCCTTCGTGGCAAGCCATCCTTGGCAAACACTTCAGCAAGATAATGGCTGAGTACACACAGCGGCAGTTTCTACTGCTTGTCGTAGTGCTTGCCGAATCCTACCTTGGCCAACGAAGTCGCCCGATCACTCACCAGTTGATAAAGTTTGGAGCATTATGAGCAGGGATATTGACGATCTATGGCGCCAATTGGACAGAATTCGGCATGAAATCGGTGAGGAGGAAATCCAACGCCTTTCTCAATCAATGCCAAGCCGAATAACTGCTTGTATAAGGGTAGGGTCAGAGGTGGACCAACATGTTATTGATATTCTCAATTTTCTAAAGCTCTTTCTCTTAAACGTATCATCAAATTTTTTCTCATATTCTAATATTTTATTTGTCTCTACATGTACAACACATATACCAGTTCGATTTTACACAGAGTACGCGAAGGAACCCTTCCCCCTTCTTGCAGCGGTATACCGCAGGTCTCTAGAAAAGCGTAGCGTTCCAAAAGATTGGAAAAGGGCACAGGTCATCCCCGATTTCAAGAAGGGACGTCGAACAGATGTGCAGAACTATTGACCTGTATCTCTAACGTCGATCAATTGTAGAAGCTTGGAACACGTATAATGTTCGAGTACAATGACTTTTCTGGAGACAAGAAATCTACTCTGTAGGAATCAGCATGGGTTTCGAAAAAGACGATCGTGTGAAACCCAGCCCGCGCTATTCGTCCACGAGACTCAAAGGGCCATAGACACGGGTTGCCAGGTAAATGCCGTGTTTCTTGAACAGTTGTGATTGGATTGAAGAATTCCTAGATCACAGAACGCAGCATGTCATTCTCAATGGAGAGAAGTCTTCCGACGTAAGAGTGATTTCAGGTGTGGCGCAGGGGAGTGTCGTAGGATCGTTGCTCTTCACAATATATACAAATGACCTTGTGGTTAACATCGGAAGTTCACTGAGGCTTTTTGCGGATGATGCTGTATTATATCGAGAGGTTGTAACAGAGGAAAATTGTATTGAAATGCAGGAGGGTCTGCAACGAATTGACCCATGATGCAGGGAATGGCAATTGAATCTCAATGTAGACAAGTGTAATGTGCTGCGATTACATAGAAAGAAAGATCCATTATCATTTAGCTACAATATAGCAGGTCAGCAACGGGAAGCAGTACATTCCATAAATAAACTGGGAGTAGGCATTAGAAGTGATTTAAAATGGAATGACCATATAAAACCAATCGTCGATAAAACAGATGCCAGACTGAGATTCATTGGAAAAATCCTAAGGAAATGCAGTCCGAAAACAAAGGAAGTAGGTTACAGTACACTTGTTCGCCCACTGCTTGAATACTGCTCACCGGTAGGGGATCCGTACCAGATAGGGTTGATAGAAGAGATAGAGAAGATCCAGCGGAGAGCAGCGCGCTTCGTTACAGGATCATTTAGTAAACGCGAAAGCGTTACGGAGATGATCGATAAACTCCAGTGGAAGACTCTGCAAGAGCGATGCTCAGTAGCTCGGTACGGGCTTTTGTTGAAATTTCGAGAAAAAAAAATGGTTCAAATGGCTCTGAGCACTATGGGACCCAACATCTGAGGTCATCAGTCCCCTAGAACTTAGATCTACCTAAACCTAACTAACCTAAGGACATCACACACATCCATGCCCGAGGCAGGATTCGAACCTGCGACCGTAGCGGTCGCGCGGTTCCCGACTGAAGCGCCGAGAAAATTTCGAGAACATACCTTCTCCGAGGAGTCAAGCAGTATATTTCTCCCTCTTACTTATATCTCGCGAAGAGACCATGAGGATAAAATCGGAGACTAGAGCCCTCACAGAGGCACCCCGACAATCTTTCTTGCCACGAACAATACGAGACTGGAATAGAAGGGAGAACCGATGGAGGTGCTCAAGGTACCCCCGCCACACACCGCCAGGTGGCTTGCTGAGTAAGGATGTAGATGTAGATGTAGATACCAATTGCTGTCCTTTTCAGACAATTCACTTTTCTTTTCTTAGAGTGTAACTGTTTAGGTATGCTGGGGGGAAGGAGGGTTTGTTTGCAACATGTCGTAACTGATGTGTTGTTATGCCTATTTTAGTAATACTTCGATTCGCTCTTTAGTAGATTATTCGAGTCAGAAGGTGTACATAGTACATAAATTTGAAATATTTGGGCTCATTGATAATCTTCTTGGATTTATTTGTGTTTGTCGATTTTCACGCGTTAAAAGAAATTCACAATAACAGTTCGGAAAATTATTTTAAATAAATTAGTCTTTTATCGATGAGGAATTAGGTTTTTCGTGGTTTCCCATCTTAGCACCCCAACTTCTCGCTTGCTAATGCACTTCAACAGGTATTTCCCCGAATACTACTTGCAAGCCTATCATTTGGCTAAGGTCGAAGGCCCTGAACCACTGAAGGCCGTGAGGTAGTTGACTTGCAACGGAGTGCAGGGGTTCGTCGGTGGAGGAGACTGAAGCCCGCTCCGTGCTGGCCGGCCACCGACTACCTGGTACCTCCTGCAGGCCGCATGAAGAATTCAGACGCGGCGCGCCTTTCAGCGCGGCAGATCTCTTGACGCACCCCCCCCCCCCCCCTCTCTCTCCCCCTCCCCCCCGCCCCTTGCCTTTCACGGCGCTTCTCTCGCCACTTTCCCCGACCGCCTCTCAGCGTGAAAGCAACCGCTAATGCCGCCTCACAGGCTACCAGTTTATTCACCAGGGCCGACTTTCATGATCGTCCGTGAATCTTTAGTAGCTGATGGCAGCTCGTAGGTTGTGTGGCCAGCTAATATCTCTGCCCTGTGCGCTGTGTTTCAGAGTTCCTATTACACGCTTCAAAGGGTTGTAGCGGCGATCTATGTGATAACGTTTTCACTAGGAACTCATGTCTGAAAATGTACCGTTGGAATGCCAAATAAGTTCGAAGGCCGGATCACTTCTTGTGGCTTTCGATTCGTTTGTTTCCGAACCAGCGACCCTTATCTCAAATTGAAAGTTTGTAATGGAATCGCCGGCCGGTGTGGCCGAGCGGTTCTAGGCACTACAGTCTGGAACCGCGCGACCGCTACGGTCGCAGGTTCGAATCCTGCCTCGGGCATGGATGTGTGTGCTGTCCTTAGGTTAGTTAGGTTTAAGTAGTTCTAAGTTCTAGGGGACTGACGATCTTCGATGTTAAGTCCCATAGTGCTCAGAGCCATTTGAACCATTTTTTGTAATGGAATCATCCTGTTGATACATAATTTATAGACGCCAGAGCTTATAACTTTGATGCTCTGTAGCATCCTTGGATGACATTTCCGGACATGTTCAAAAAAATGTGTGTGAAATCTTATGGGACTTAACTGCTAAGGTCATCAAGCCCTAAGCTTACACACTACGTAACCTAAATTATCCTAAGGACAAACACACACACCCATGCCCGAGGGAGGACTCGAACCTTCGCCGGGACCAGCCGCACAGTCCATGACTGCAGCGCCTAAGACCGCTCGGCTAAACCCGCGCGGCTCCGGACATGTGTGATATTAAAATTATTATGTACTAACTCCCCTCTACAAGTTCTAGAAGTTTGTATCCGGAATTTCCGAGCACCCTTTATACATTATAACACAGTTATCATCCGCTGCTCCTGCCCCTTCTCTCTTTTCATCACCTCCTCCCCTTTTTGTCCATCTCCTCCTCCCCTCTCTGTGCACATAACCTCCACTCTTTCTCTGTCCTCTTACTCGTCTCTCTGACCTTGAGCCTTGTTTATTAATATTGTAAACGATAGCCTGATTTGGAACGGAAGTCACTTTACCAAAATCGGTTGTCATCACTGATATGAGGAAGACCTCTTCAGCTGCTGGATCTGTTTTCCGCATACATTTAATCTGCGAGTGTGTTGGATTACAAAGTTCCGAAACCGTGTGGTTGCGTTATAATCATAAGACAGAAATACAACATTGCCGCTTAAAAAATGTATAGCTGATCTCTCTCTCAATATTTATAAGTGTATCGTATAAAACTGTGAAGTAAATCGATCAAGAACCCTTCGAGATTTTTGGTAACAATGTTCTCCCTCGATATATACGCCGGATCTCGGACTGAGTGTTCATTAGAGTAGCACGAAAAAGTTTGAAGTACAACAGACTACAATTTTTCAAAACTATTGATAACAACATCCCCCCTTAAAATATACCATATCTATTTATATATTATACACATATATAGTGAAACTTCTTTATAACGTTACTCCGTATAATTTTTCATGCTCTATGCTGAAGCTTTTTCTTTAGTACGTTTCCTCTATACAACGATTTCTTCCCTGTAATGCTCGTATTTCTGAAACCCTAACCAATCATTTCCCTCTTTATAGTGTGTAAGCCACTTGTGTAGATGCTTCGTTTTCCTATCTGTGGATCTGCACTGGCCCCGGAAGGCCGTGCTCAGCGTGACACATCAGTCAGCGTCAGTGCCCGAGTCATGTGAGATGTGACGCACATCGTGCTTGTCGTTTGTCTCATTTGAGCTATTCTTTCGTTTTTCCCGTGAGCAAATGGTGAATATCTGCACTGTGTGTTTAACACAGTGCTTCTACTACACGACGCACCTGAGGTGCGCCTGAAGCATGCAAGTTTGGAACAGCAGTCACGTTCACGTCGACCTATTACACAATATACGCGGGTCTTTCCTTCCATCAATCCACGCACGTCCACAGGATGGAATAACGCTTGTAAATCGAAGGGGAATGAGTTTTTTTTTAAGTCGTTCATTTGAATTAAAAATTTCTGACAAATGAGAGCTATGTAATTGTTGTCCTCTTACGTAGCTACGACGGAATTATGTTATTACTGTTCTGAATTGTGGCTCAACTGGTTGTTTTGTATTATGACACTTGTTTGCTCAAGGATATTTTTTCTAAATTTATAACAATAACGGAGTTTCCGGGATGGAGCAATGCATAAAATGAGGGAAAGGCAACTACTCATCGACTGTATAACGAATCGATGTGTGGACCATAGAAACAGTTAAAAGAAATAGCATTCATAATAGCTTTCGATCATTTGCTATTGTTCCAACCGTAGTAAACACAGCCACACAGACCATACATTTACATTAGTTCAGCGTTTTGCATAATGTGGCCGTAGTTATTTTTAGAGTATTTCCATGGCAGAGTCCGTAACAATTAGGAGTAGGGCAGAATGACGATGACGACGGCGACTGGCAGGAAAGGGCGAAGGTACGGGGATAAATTCCCTATTAATAAAGGCATTTGAGGCCCGAACAATGTGATAGTGAGGTGGAAGATGAAACTGTGCCCTCAGATACAAAGGCAGCTGAAGGATTTGAAACGTTCAGAAGTTTATGATGGCCCATAAACTTCATGACGCAAAAATAGCACAACTTTCTCATTTGGAGCAATAAATGGTTCTAATACAATCCAGAAGAAATACGAAGGAAACGTGTTTACGTAGCTACTTCAGAAAATCCTAGATATGCGATGCTCAACTTATGACAGTTCATAGATTATTGCGAAAATTCGACTGTAGTTGCATTTTACGGGTTCTTCATTAAAGTAACTGTAATTGTTTGCAGCTAGCTCCTCCTTAATTTTTATCTTTTACTGTGTTTTTCTGTTGTAGACTCACAGAAAAATTTGACTCGACTTTTATAATTATCAGTTGGAAGTCTTCCTCTTTATAGAGTTTTCCTCCACAATGTTCAGAATTCATAGTCCCTTAGCAAACATGATATAGAGGATTCACTCTATTGAAAACTGTATAGCCTACGCGTGCCTCAGTGTTCATTAGAATACTGTTAATAATCTGACCTATATCGGTCACGAGATTTTCGTGATTTTGTGTAACAACATTTCCATTTACATATTACATGTATATTCATATATTGTACTTCGTATGGCCCTCCAATAGGTGCATAAAAACACTCGTGTATTCGAATGCAACGTTGTGACAGATTTTCAAAGCAATCGGTGAAGAACGTTCGGATTTAAGATTTAGAACAAAGCAACATTTACATTTTATGTACATATACGAGTAGATTGCACTGTTTCTTGATGTGTTGCAAGCGCAGCACGAACATAGCCGAGGTATGACGAACGTGATAACACACTGCCTTACACACGGATATATGGCAGTCATTTGCTGTCAGGATGTCTCAGCAAACACAGGCCACGAGAAACAGCATCGTGGCACTCGTCTAGTATGGTGGTTTCAGTGCGCAAGGGGCGATAGCCAGGTGCGGCTTTCAACCTCGCAATGCCCAGAAGTGGGTAAAGCAGTGGCTCGAGACAGGGATAACTTGCCGGATTCGAGGATCGAGCTTAGGAAAGCTTAATCATCACAAACTTTGTAGGCTTTCTTTCCCTAAATTGAATGTAGACCGTGAGTGGCACTACTTCACCTTTTCGATTGAGTAAATATTTAGGTCAGTGAATGAGGATCCGCTTGTTGGCTGCAGGGTTGATATCAACAG
This sequence comes from Schistocerca serialis cubense, assembly GCF_023864345.2. NCBI lineage: Eukaryota > Metazoa > Arthropoda > Insecta > Orthoptera > Acrididae > Schistocerca > Schistocerca serialis. Next base: position 638,860,109 of record NC_064638.1, read on the forward strand.
ATGAGGCAGGGGCACTTCATGGAATTTGTGGTTCACCTCGCCACGGATCAGTATGTGCACATGATGGTACATACTATGGCGCCGAGTGTGACGACGCGGTATCCCAATGGATTGATCAAGTTCCATCTGGACCACTGATTATTTCACACCAGCCGAAACCTTCAGCGCTGGTTTCGCAACAGGCTGACCTCGATCTGATCGACTGGCCTGTTCCACCGCCGGATTTTATTCCCACTGAAAATCTGTGGGCCAAAATGAAGTGACACATGAACTTTACATTGTCTGACGTAAGACCCATATTCTGTGCTCCTGATCAACTGTGGAACCGTGTTAAATACTTGGGACAGTCTCGAGGACGATGAGACATGCTTTCAGACGCTAAATGCCTACATGCCTCGTCGGATGTGGCAGGCAATTGATCCCAGTGATGGATCGATATCAGGCTAGCCTCATCCCTGATGTGCAATATTCCTCGTCTCACCTTACTTCACTTTATATTATAGTATTTGATATAATTGTATGTTTGGCAGTTGGAAATCTACGTAAAGTCATTATACTTTAAATTTTCTTTATTGAATTCTTTCTTCTTAAAATTTAAAACCTGTTAATTTCAAAAAAGCACAAAAAAGTCTATTGGAAACGAAACAGAAATTATGTCCTCATAAGAGACAATAAGAGAAAACAATAAAGCCTAACAAAAGAACAGGTAAATCCTATAACAATAATACTGCTTCTCCAACATCTTCCGCGTTGTTTGTGCAAAAGAAGTGCAGTCAGGGCATACAAAATCTATTCTTCAACTTAGTATTCTTCAAGAACCCATGGATAGCATTTCACACTCTATGCCTATTTCTCTTGTTACTCTTAAGAGAAACAACCAATGCGGAATATGCATTCAGTGTTTTCTTCAAACTGCGTATCTGAAGCCTTGCCCTCAATTAAATTTGTATTAGGTTCTGAATGACTGGATGATTATACTTCCTATGGTGTTCCCGTCTTCTTTTTAAAGAACAAAACGTTCGCTTCTGCCTTTTTCAATTACACTACTTTCTTCTGTTTAAACTCCTTCAAACATACCTGCATCGAGACGATGTTAGCTACTTAACACATTCGGAACGTGCTGGTTTTACTTGAGCTGATGGCTGCTGAAGTGGCACGTTGATTTTGGGAGCTGACTGCATACCATTTGGCCTCACATTTACTCCGTTGTTTAAGTCTTTAATCTCAGAATACTTGCGTATTTGATAATCATTGTCTACAAGTGTATGACTGTAGCACGAGAAGGGTCCTGTTTGCTGGAGACCGTTTGCATCATTTTCCATTGTTACTGCTCTCAAGTTGGCCCCTCCAAATAGCCCTGTAATAAAAAATTAGCTCACTGCGAGGGTTGGAACTATGATAGATGCAACTATTTGTTTACGACTTAAGCAAAATAGAAACATGCTTCAAAGTTTTACTGTCCTTCACAGTAGTCAACAGCAGTGTGTATAGCCAGTTGCCAGTGGTGTGAAAGTGGCAGAACATGCTTAGCAGCGCCCGCTGTGTTGATTGTTCGAGTAGAGTGGCCTGTTGCCACGCGAATAACAGCTCCGATGCGAATGCAGTGAGCTGTTTCCTTCACCGTAGGAGTGGAGTCACAAGGCCTTAAGAGTGGAAAGTGTCATGGGAAATACAGAATGTCCCAGTCCCATCGATCAAAATAACCAGCCACAATTTGCGCCATATTCTCCAGAATATTGTCCTGCTTTGTCCATCATATAAATGTACGCATTAGCATACTAAGATCATTACCAGCTGGTTTCACAAAGTCCACAAAATTGTTAAACAAGTTAGCAAAAATATAAGTCTGAACGCAGCTTCGAGGGTGGCAAGCTCAAGTTATCCTAACAAGAGATAGCGTGCCCTAATATACAATGCTGTCACGTATTAGTATACCCAAAGTATCACGTATTAGGGACGAGCCATGTTGCGCCAGAAACCTAGCCTCATAGTTGCGCTGCTCGGTTTAAAGACAATTCATTATAGGGAATAGAAACAGTACCTTGGGAAGATTGTAATAATATGAATATTCTTGCAATATCTTCTCAGCTTCATATGTTGAAGGCCCACAAGTGTATACATTCAAAAACTTGAAATTTAATACTTTTAAATCAATGTATTTTCTGGAGATGTCCTATAGCCTCTATATATTTGAAAAATGTCATCTTACCGCATTGAGCTGAGCTACTGGTCACATTTTATATTCATCCTACCAATTTCTGTCATCTAAGCATCATCGGTTTCTATGTACCAAACTAAGTAATACATAAATGGCATTACAGGCTTACACTGTCACGAATCTGTGAGCTGATGTAATCGTTAACAACAACATACACGACATAAAATGTTAAGTGATCACATAAAGGTATTCACAGGATCCTGTTAGGCTAAATATAAAATCATTATCGTCAGAATATAAAACATGAATTATACACTGAAAATATAAGTATACCATAACACAGGAACGTGACTCATCACGAGAACCACATATCATATAAACGTAAATGGTTCACATTTGTACTGACTTAACCGTCATTATAATATAAATTACATTGTCAATCTATAAAACTGTTCTAGGCATGGTACTCATTCAAGTTATAACTGTAATCAGCGATGAGGCCAAGTTCTCATTCAAATGAGCAAGTAAATAGGCAAAGTTTGCTAACTTTTCTTTTTACAATTAAATGTCATACAAAGGATCTTTTTGGAAATTATAATTGTTCATACTTTGAACTTTATTTTAGATTTTCAATACAGAAACAAAAACAAAATGGCGCCCGTAATTATGGTTTTATCAAGGGCCTGTAAGTACAGTGTAGCCCTTAAGGGGTTATCTGGAATCAAAAATGGATAACATCAATCGATACTACATTAAATTTATTGGAGCTTATATATACTAACAGTGAAGTAATCTTAAATTTAAGGATATGGTGCTGACTCGAATTTTGGGTTCAATTTTTAGTGGTTCCTTTCACTCTTTATGGCTTTGCAAATAACATTTAATATTAACCAAATTCATGTATTACAAGTGTAAGCTCCCAAGAAAAGTGCTTGCTTTTCGGGGGTCAGAGGTAGAAGTTAAGAGGTTGAACCATTTTTATTTTATGCTCCATGCAGTTTTGAAAATTGTTTCTGGAGGAAAATCGGTCTAAAGTTTAGAGAAAACTTTTATATATATTGTTGTTGTTGTGGTCTTCAGTCTTGAGACTGGTTTGACAACCTGTCTCATAAAGGTTACTGTACGATGGAAGCAATACTCGTGCCTATGAGTACATGTAGGCCATTACTTCTGCGTATTTTGTTTTGTGTCACCATTGTAGTGGCAACTTCGGACACCAAATGTAACAGCAACACCAAATGTAGCGGGAAGAGATAGAAAGCACCATATTAAGACTTGTCCAAGCTTTCCAAGTGATTTATTGTTTCCAACTACAGTGCCGTGTTCCCCTCGGTCCACGTCACCAGGTTCCACAATGCTGAGGACACCACTTCGCTGTCTGCAAAATGGCTTGGCGCAGAATGGCCGCCTCAGCAACCTGTGCAGCGCACTGTTGTGTGTTGGCCTTGTACGGCCGCGACTCCAGGATGCGCCAGTAGTCGACTCAGCGGTCTTCGCCCCTGCCGCCTCAGCGCTGTTAGCCGGGAGCCGCAGGCGTACCACTGCACGCTTCTTCGCCATCGTGGTTCAGATCGCAGGTGACAACAAGCGCCTGTCATCCGACGTCCGAATCTGCGGCCCTCGCCTTGGGATGCCGCCAGCGTGTGTTGGGAGCCAACAAGTCTGCCTGCAGTAGTGAGCTGTGGCGTGGCCCGCCGCTGGCTGGCTGCAGTCGCTGTGTTGGCCTCAGAGGGTCGAACCAGCGACCCGCTGTGGACTGGAACGCTGGCGCCCCATCTGATGCTGCATGTAGCCAGTGGTCTGACATGCCCTGCCGTCCAGGAGAGCTACCACACTTGAGTGCTCTGTTAGTGAACCGGCACCTATTCATACGCAGCTATGCGTCTCTGTTTCGCTAAATGTGCCGCTCCATATCCCGTACTCATAACTTTTAGGTTGGCTAGTGGGCCCCTTCTGCCTGTGACTTGCGCCATGCAAACTGCTGAGTACTTTTTCCGGCGGTTCTACGCCCCTGTGGCCTCTATTTTACTTTGCAACTGCTGGTGAACGTAACTCACTGTAAACAGGCGCACGCCTGGCTGTAACTTGCGTGCTCAGAAATATTGCACCAAAACTGACTTTTCCTATCCCAAATGGTAGTGCCGCTACACCACAACTGTAATTGTAACACTAGTTATTAGATGCAACTTATAGAACATCTATTACGACTGTCACATGACGGCACACAGGTTATTAATAGTAAGTTATCAGTCACTATCGATGTAGATAGCCATCTGTGACCATCTTCTCTTTTACCAATAAACAGTGATCAGCTGTGCAGTTGGTTCTATGTTGTGCGAATCTGTTCACAGCATTAACGCCGATTGCACTTATAACGTGAATGAATACACCACCGAGCACAGGGGTTACCAATTGACGACGTAATTTATATTACAATTTATATAATAAGCAAATCTGTACAAATGTGAACCATTATTTATGGTATTCGTAATGAGGCACTTCATTGCTTTATGGTGTAATTTTTATTTTCAGTGTATAGTCTATGTTTATCATCTGACGATACTGATTTTATATTTCGCCTAACATAATGCTGTGAAAGCTTTTATGTATGTGACATTTTATTACGTGTCTACTGTTGTTAATATTTACACCAGGTAACTGATTGGTAACAGTTGTAAGCCTGTAATGCTACTTATGTATTAGTTTGTTTGTTACATAAGAACCTCATCATGGTCAGATACTGAAAGTGGTTGCGTAAATAAAATATTTTACCGGCAGCTCATGGTGACAATATGACATTTTTCGAACTTTTAAAATAAACGAATATTGAGAATTTCGAGCTTGATAATGATCTTACTGTCAATGTTCTACGTCTTAGGCGCTGTAAGAACTGACTTCTGATACTTCTCAACAGGGCGGATCACTTACTTTAGCCAGTATCTAACTGTCTCACATTAGAAAACTCTACGTTCAAAATCGAAATTTTCAGTGGCAGTAGTGTCTTGTGCCTAAATTAAAAACCGTGCCAAAGCAGAACGTAAATAGTCAACCGGTTTCTGTAGTTCCAATCCCGCAGACCACTGAAATTACTGAATTCTATTTTCCTTGAAAATTAGAGAGAAATAACCATAATTCTCGTTGGAAAACCATATTCCACGATTGTCCTTTCATTTGGAAGGTCGTTCGATTTCGTAACTGTCTTTCTATTCCAGATCGTTAGACACGTCCAATGGATTTTAGTAATTGTTGGCTGACAGAATTTAAACGTCTTATTCAGGCTCATTACGCTATATATTTTAACTTATTTTCCCAGGAGATCTGTAAATTTACTTCGAGAATAAACTTCATGTGCTCATCAAGCGCTGCCGATCAGATCAGTATATATCACTATCGACATCCTATGTTTCCGTGTATGGCGTTTAACTGGCGTTAATTTCCAATAGTCCTCCCATGGTCTACCACTTTAACGTTGGTGGGGACGTTTGTGTGCTTGATTGATCCACTGAGCTTTGCTGGCGGAAACCGCGCCCCTGGAAAGGTCACCCACGCTAGACTGGTCATTTGGCAGTTCTTGGCAGGATGTGGGTAGCAACCACATGGGCCCTTAGGTAAGTGGCCCTTAGCCTTTAAAATGGGTGGGCGGATATATCAAAGTAGCAGCCTGGTATGTCGGAGGAATTGTCCCCCCCCCCCCCCCAAAAAAAAAAGAGATAGAACTGGCATATATACTAAAAGACATGAATATCGATACTGTAGCAATCATAACCTGATATGAAAAAGGGACATAATAAATGTGTAGTCGAATGCATTATATTCTATAGCGGAGTCGAACAAAATGAAAGAGCAAGCAAAGGCGTGGCAGTACACCTGCATAAGAGATGGAAAAGAGAGATCAAAGATTGCACATACATAAAAGAAAGAATACTCATTATAAGACTCCAAATGAGAAGAGACAACGCTAACACATAAGCGTATATGCACCAGGAGAAGAAAAAAAGTATGAGTCTAGAACTTCCTACGAAGAACTGCAGAAGACTTTGAATAAGTACAGTGCTACTGATTTGATTATTATGATGGGTGATTTCAATGCCAGAACAGGAAACACACCAGCAACGAATAAAAGATATTTTGCCACTTACAATAATCTAAAAATAACAAACACCCTTTTTAAGAAAAGAGAGAGACATAAATACACACTGGCCGATAGAGGTCTTAGACCAACGATTGACTACATTTTAGTAAATGATACCATCTAACAAACGAGTACGACAAGGCTGATGTATCTCCCAACTTTGTTTAAGATTTACATATGTGAAATAATGCATATGTGGGAAACAGAATTTCAAACAGGTCTATACCTTAGACAGCACTACTCTTTTAAATAACTTACTATATGCTGACGATGTAGTGATCCTAGTAGATAAAGAAGAGGAACTTCGGAAAGGAATTTGCTTACTTAAACAAATTGCGAAATTTGAGACGGAGATGTCAACAGAAAAAATTATCAACAGAAATCATCAACAGAAAAAATTATGGTAGTGCCCTTCATGGGGAAATAACGCACTAGAACCAAACTAGTGGTAGATCAAAAGATTCTAGAGCAAGTAAATCACTCCAGTACCTAGGATGTGAAGTGAGATATGGCTACAGCAAAGATATCTAAATTAAGTTTAGTAAATTTAGCCAGGTATATGGAATAACTGTCACAAATCTTAAAAACAAATCTAGGAAAGACACTAGAATTAAATTTTCCAATATTATTGAGTCCTCACACTGCTCTATGGAAACGAGATCTGCGTGTTCAACAGAAAGCAAGAATGCCGCATTCAGGCATAAGAAATACAATTCCTGTGACGAGTTAAAAGCTGCGCAATAGAAGACAGACTAAGGAATCGAGATATTAGAGAAGAACTAAACATTTTTAGTCGAAATGATAAAATTGTAGAGTATAGGAGAAAATGAAATAGACATTAGAAAGAATGGAGAGTGACAGACTCCCCTTAATAGCTAAAAAGTATAACTGCCAAGGAAGAAGAGTTGATGGCAGGTCCCGACAACGATGGCTACCGTAAAAGGTAATTTCGACTGATACCCGAAGAGAAGAAGACGAAGAAGAATTTCCAGTGTTATGTTTAGTATGTCTTGCTGATGTGGTAATACTCTGCGGCTATAACTCAACACGGATATTAACGGGCCGTGAATGTACACGCCGAGAATGCCCAATGTGGGACTTTTCTGTTTTCCTTGCCGATAGATTTGTTTTGTCGACTGCACGTAAGAAGACCAAACTTAGTAAGAAGACTCGACTTTCAAGTTTGATGAATTTTCAGCATGATTCTAAAAGTAGTAAATCTTCTTGATATTTTAAACGCCGGAACCCGTTTCCATACGTAGGGAGTATTCTTAACGGTTGCATTAGAGGGGCATGCTTCACTTCTCGCCACCACCTGCCCTCATTTTTCCTTTTTGCTAAACTCTACAGAAACTGTGAATACACCGCTCGGATTTGCCTCCGAATAGCATTGTTTAAGTCCCAAATTTCATTTATTTAGTCGTTCGGCATTTACAAAGGCAAACGTCAAATAACGTATTAACTACAATATTCTTACAGCTCTATACGGCATTATACAATACAATATTACAGATGTTACTGAGTCACTCTGCGGTTACTTCAGAGAGTCGGTGTGTGTCCAATTCATACTTGTAACCATGCACTTCACATACAAGTAAATGTTCCACCAATTGGATTTCACCGCTCTCATATTATAGACAGACAGATAGGCCCCACCTGTTTATCATCTGTTTACATCTGCCAACAATCATTCTGGAACGATTCAAAGCTGTTCACAATTTTCTCGGTAGGTTCAATCCATCGATCTTCTTGTGGGGGTGATCCACCAAATTAATTCTCATGTCCACTTATAGTCCATTGTTCGTTCCAAGCGTCTTTCAGTCGGAGCTTTGCAGTTCTTCGCCATTTTTCCAATTTTTCCATAAAGGTAACCTGAATTTAAGTCTGTTCGTAGGAACTAGGCCTTGTTGTATAGGAAGTTCTGTGTCGTCTAGGATTTTTCTGTATGTTCGTGTAGCTATCTGTGATCGCCTAATTTCAGGGGCTCTATGTTTGCTAGGACTGGGAACCAAACGCTTGGGGTGGCCCTGAGTTCCCTGTCTCCATGTTGGACGTTCGCTTTTGCTACGTGTGCACTTCTTATCTAGACTGGCGAAGAGTATTCAGCCACGCTGTAGACGAGGTCTAGTTCTTAATTCTAGTTCTTAATTCTAGCTCCACAATCCCACGTCATTCCAGTCATTTTCGACAGGGCAGTATTACGTAATTTTAGCTACTGTTCTGTTTCTTCTAGATGTGCGATCTTATTTCACTCCCAAGTATTTAGGCTTATTCTCATGACTGATACGTTGGCCATTCTTAATTGTAGTTTTATATATCTCTATTGTTAAGGGGCATTATGGTGCAAGTCTTTATGTTATCATTTGGATGTAGGTGCCTGTTGAAGTAGCAGGAGTTCTGGAGTTCTCTACTTTCAGGTCTGCATTCAGTCTTTTGTCAATGTCGTTAAAATTCTTACTTCGATATGCGATGGCCAAGTCATCCGAGTACGCAAATTTACATGATTAGATATGTGGCGTGTCTGCAGTAAACAGACTGAAAGGAGTGGGTGCCAGTGCAGAACTCTGTGGAAGACCGTTATTCAGAAACGTCCTCTTGCTGTCCATGTCGTAAAGTGAAACTTTGATTTTCTTGTCCGTTAACATGTACTTTGCGTAACATATAAGTGTGTTTGCATTTGATAATAATGTTTTTGGAGCCTTCCTAAATATATGTGTTTTACTTGATCATACAGCCTTCGACATATTTTTCGACATATACTCGCTAAACTGTGAGTTCTTTTAGTATCAGCTATACTGAGTTTAAGTATACTGCCCATCAATGGGATATGAAAATTTGTGTCAGACCGGAACTCGAACCGGGATTTTCCGGTTATAGCGAGCGGTCGCCTTTCCACTCTGGCTATCCAAGCACGCTTCCCATACTAGCCCAAACTTCTAAATGTGATGCGGTCTTCCCCCTTATTTCACAGAATAATCCCATCATCCCTTACTGTTCGCAACTTTAGTTGTATATTCGAACCAAAAATAAATAACCTTTTAGGAACCGAGAATATTGTTATTATTATCGTCGTATGTCCCGCCTAAGGTTTGTGATACATATTTCACTTGACGATCCTACAGCAGTCAAAATGTATTGCGAGTTCCTTTAGTATCACCTGAACAGGGTGTTGTTATACATCCCATTGGTGGCATATGAAAATCTGTGCCGAATCTATGACAGAAATCGACTTAGTAGATGAGAAATGTGCTAATTTGCAGATGGATTGCGTATATCAGCTGCGTTAACAGCGTTTTGCAGCACAGGTTCTAGTTCAACGAACTGAACTGGGTGCTGCTATACTTCCCATTGGCGGCATATGAGAATTTTTGCAAAACCATGTTATGATACATATCGACCTAAGAGATGAGTAACGTGTTTATTTTCAGGTGGGTTACATATATCAGCTGCGTTAACAGAATTTTAGAATTAACGTATATGCGGCAACGAAAGAAAGTGACTGCGGGAATAAACTCTGTGTAGTCAATAATGCTACTTTTTTCTGATACAGCATCCTTGACACTGGATTAATAATACTTTTTAATGCGGCTTGAGATACTGGAATAGAAAGACGTGTTGTCGGAGCGGATCTAATTTTATTCTTGCACTCCAGCCGTTACGGAATCAATCACAGATTTAAGTTTATTTAAACGCTGAGGAGTCATGTCTTGTGAACTGAAATACAGCAGTGATTGTTTTGTTAAAGAGAACTGTCGTATAAGTAAATATTTATTCGAAGGTGTACAACTGACTCATTTTAAGAACTTTGGAAATTTATGCTCCAAGTTTACATATGCGCTCGATTAGACATTCGTCTCTGCGGCTATAGGTGAGCGAGCATTACGGCGGCTGTACGAACCTACATTATAGAATAGGCATATCTGGACAGTCCTGAGCTTAGCGAGATTTAAAGGCACTCTTAATTAAGGAGAAAACTTATTTTTGATGCACATTAACATTTAGCTTGACATTCATTCCAACTTTAACACCTCAGGTTTGATCTTCATTGAAATAAATCGCAATTCAAATTTCTCTCCCATTATTTTTCTGGCGCCGTATAAACCATACTTCATGTTGTCTAATAAGAATGTAGACAGCAAAAAATCAGAAGTTTTTGTCGGTCCAGGGAGTGTGCTCGGATGGCGTAGTGATACGGCTACTGCACTTGATAAGCGGGATATTTCCCAGAGTGTACGGACTTCGTGGGAGGAAGGAAGAATAACGAGAGCGGTGCCCCGGCAGACCCTCCTGAACGAGAAAACCTAGGACGCAGCGTCCAGACGGCGGGAGAACGGACGCTGTACCTGGACCGCCCGCGCGCGGAGAGGGGGGAGGGGGGGGGGACATCACCGACTCATAGGAAGCGTCTGAGGGAGGAGCGGGAGGGGGATTGTCCTATATATACATGGGGGCGGCCCACCGCCGGCCAGTACATCAGCGCACCTGATGATGGCAACGTGGTCGATTGCCGAATTATTGTGTCCTATGCACACTCATACCAGGCTGTTCACCTGAGATTTATTTCGTCATAAAATACGCCTGAAGAAATTGAAGAATCACGTCTTTGAAAGGACTTTGGTCATGTTCAGGTCCTTACGACTGCTACTACTGTAAGACGTGACCAATGATTTTCGAGCAGCGGCATGCAAATTTATCGAGGCCACGAGCAGGAGCCACGCATGCGCGGAGAATGTGTTATAGTTGGAACCAGCTATTGACTGGACCACAACATCGCTCTCTGCCGGGAGTCGAAGGGCGACGCGCGGGCAGTGATTGTTTCGCCGGCCGTTCTGGCCGAACGGTTCTAGGCACTTCAGTCCGCAACCACGCGGCTGCTACGGTTGCAGGTTCGAATCCTGCCTCGGGCATGGATGTGTGTGACGTCCTTAGGTTAGTTAGGTTTAAGTACTTCTAAATCTAGGGGACTGATGACCTCATAGTGCTTACAGCCATTTGAACCATTTGAAGTGACTGTTTCCGGACGATGCTACGGCTAAAATCTCAAAACTCTGAAATGCTCTGATCTCGGCTCTGAAGATGTCGAACAGGGCCTTGGATGAAATTTTGCGCGACTTACACAATGCTATTGGGCGGCAAACCTGAGATGTGTATTTGCAAAATGTCCGTCTTGAAAATATGAAAAATCACTTCTTGCAGAAATAATCTCTCACATCTTGCTGGACCATCTCTTCTGGGTGAAACGTTAATTCAGACAAAATTAATAACAGCCTAAGCATAATATCATAATAGGTTAAAACTGTTCATCAGACAGTGAACAAAGCATACATTGCGTTCTGCATGGTGTCCGTTTTGACCTGTACCACATTTCAAATATCCCTTCTGTTCGTTTGCATTACCAACACACGTCGCGTGCTCTGACGCTACCTCAAGGCAAGTACTCCTGTATAGGTTATCCGCTTCGACACGTTACGTGAAATTATTCAGAGTTCACCCCACGTCGTAACAGTGGAACTGTGAAACTACTGTCCTACCATGATTAACATTTTATTTTCAATATATTACGCCATTTACCATCTCATTAAAACAGTGACAGCTATAAGACAGTTCACTAACGACGTGATAGGGACGTCACTTCAGTCTGGTCGTGCTTGAAAATGGCGATAAATGCCGAAACAGTTTGTCGTAAATAAAGATTTGTTATAATAAGCAGCTATTTTGGTGCATCTATTCTAATAATCATGTCGTCATCAGACGTATATTACGCTGCTGCCCCTAAAGAAGAAAAATTGTTAAGAAATACATTCCTTACATACGACGAATTACTGAGCACAACGCAGCACAATAAGACAGCGTAAATGTTATCCATTGCACTCAGTAAGACTTTTCATTAGTCAGTAATTAATAATTAATGATTAACAGCACATCAGTTTTCTAGTTATCTAAGAGATCATCGATAACACTTATTGTTTTTCTTTACAGGGTTGAATTTGCCCATCGAAAAGGAATGAAATCCGTAGATTCAAAGTCCGGTGAGTGTCAACGATTACTGTCAGATGTGACCGAAGTATCTTTTTTACTGTATCCTGCAACGAATATTCCTAGCATGCCAAAGGACGCACATATAGGTTCAGTAGAGTTCCCATCCTACCTGAAGATCTTGTAATTTGTGCTCGCGGTATCCGTAACACTAGTTTTTTAATACTTAGCTCCTACTGTGCAATAGCTGGTAGAGAACAGATTCACGTAAATAAATTTGTGTCCTTGTTTGTTTTAGCGCTTTGCAGCAGATTATACAAGATTCAGAGTGCCCGATATAGCATTTTTCTCACAAATGTACTTTACTTTGTAGTTGAATTGTCTCATATTGACATGAAGATCAAGTTTAGCGGTTGCGTCACAAGGGACCGTTTACTTGTGCAAAATGAAACAAAAGTTATTGTTTTGTTGCTAGTGAAATTTAAATTTAAGAGAAGAAGGTGAAGGGAAAGATGGAATGTCACGTAAAACATAGGAAACAAAATCTTCGTTCGTATTTTGTTTTAAGAAAAAAGATAAAAATAGAGAGTATCACGTCCCTTCTCTCGCAGTGTTGAATAGAAAAAGAAAAAAATTCATGTAAGAAATTCATGATGAAACGCCGAAAAACGCCATTTTAGGAATAAACTACGAGGAGTGTATGCGCAACACGGTTTCCATCGAGTTTGCGTTTCCAGTGGGTGCCTGACCGGGACTCCACGAAACGACTAGAAATCTCCATGTTTGTGCTACAGAGCGTTGTACGTGTCCTAAATATTGTCACAAACAAGCTACCACAGTTATTGTAATGTTCATACCATTAATAACAGGAAGATATTGGGCCAGCTCGAGCTTCGAAAGCAGGAGCTTTCTCCTACAACCTTAGTACTAAGGCAAGTATGAAATGGAATTGCATGGAATGGAGTTATAGCTTTAGTGCTAAGATAAGATTAGAAATCAGGGTGTTACAATATTAACTACAAAATTACAATGATATGTTAGTTCTTTTCTTCCTTGATCGTACTTTTAGTAGTTTCGAGATTTAACACTAAAAATTAACGTGGAGACACACTTTTACTCCATTAGAAGAGCTTCTGCCTTAAAGTGTCCTTGACTTTATGACTCCTGTAATACGGTAAATATTTTAGGCTTTAGACAGGACTACGGTATGTTCACACAGATTAATTTGAATTCGGTCACGGTGTTTCCACTACAGACTATTGTGGTCTGATTCAATTTCCAAACCGATGTGGCCCAGTTAGCGATCTCTATAGAATGTGTCCGTTTCCCAAGGAGAGAGGGGCCCAGCATGAAATACATTCCTGACTCTGAATAAACCTCTGCAACTTTTCATCTCTTAGCCGCAACCATAGGTAGCAATTTCAATTAGAGCAGCATCCAAATTTTTGCTACTTATGAAATACGTTAGCTGACAGGATAATTTGTAAAATAATTCTTCAAATTAATAAAGTGCAGTGAATTACTCCATTATGTGCATAAAGACGTAAAAGCAGATGTGAATTTCTGTCAGTTTTGCAAACGCAAGGATGCAAAGCTGTCTTCGACCATACGTGTTTAGCGAGATCAGAGAGAGACGCCAACTGCAAAGGATCTAAAGAGCCAAATTTTTCTGCACTTGTGGAACACTGCTACGAATATCCCGTGGTGAAAAAACTTTGCTTTTAACTGTTATTTCTTTTTAACTTCACATTTTTATTAACCTGAAGATATCGGAATCACATTCAAGTTAAATCGTAGCATTCCTTCGGATTCCTTGTTAATATAATCCATTTCTGAACATTTTGTGCACAATTCGAAACACCAAATTTCGCGGACTTGTGAAAGACACATCTCAATGCAAGCACACATGTTTTCGTATTGACTATGAACATAACATAACCATTCATTTAACGAGTTCGAAGTCTCAGCGAGTAGTTTCGATAGATTCCAACAGCAGACGCATAATACTTCTATTCACACAATAGCAGTTTTAATTACAGCTTCAACCTCTAAATACTGTTAAAATTATTATCTAATAAGAGAAACCGTGAGATTATTCTTCTTGCTTGCTGTAAGGCCTGCGTGACAGAAGAAATTTTCATTCGAACTTTGAATTTCAGATAGCAATCGTAAGCATGCTGCCGTGTGCCTACATTTGCATACATACGTCCGCTGCGAGTTCAAGGCATGGCAACAGACAGCTGTCGGTTCATTCGATATTCCTCGTGGGCGATCAGAATGATCTTGACAAATAAGATGAAGGCAAATGCAGTTTTTACTCTGTAAATAATCACACCAAAGGAGAAGTCGTAATTATACATCTCCTAAAGTAACTGTTCTTACAAGAGTTGCGTTTTTTGTAATGCTTTGAGTAGCTCATTAGCATATTCATTTTATGTTTTTTTTATTCAGTGTAGTTTAAATGTAATAAAAGAAAACGCCACTGGTATTTCGTGAGCGGATAGTTATTTTGAGGGGTGGTGCGTATAGTACATTATAGCACTGATACAATCTTCGAATTACAACGGTTGTATGAAGGCATACTAAGCAGTGTAGTTTTTCTTCGAGGATGTAACTGCGCCTGTCTAGGCGCCGGAAAATTGTTAGTATTTGCCTAAACTAGCGGGTGGGTGTGAATTGTATGGCTAGGCATTTTCGTGAAGCGGGGCTTTTACAATTAGAATATTTCTCTGTGGCGGCTCAGGACATAGAAAGAAACAGGTGCGACTCACAATTAATAGTCATAGGGTTAGCAGTAGTTTGGTCTATGGTGTACAAAAATACATTATTGTGGTCATGTTGAGACTTAAAAAATATTTTTACCTGGTGTTCTTAATTCACAAATTGGTGTGAAATTATTCCAACTGGTGTACAAGATATAGGACATAGGTGACATACCCTCGGACTTCAAGAAGAAAGTAACATTTCCAACAACACAGAAGGCGAGTGCTAACTTATGACAGGTGCAAAATAATGACAGGAATTATTTACTGAGGAATCGAAAACCTGGTAAAGATGGCCTTGAGGAAGATTAATTTGGGTTCAGGAGGAACACTTAATTTAATACTGAATCTGCGAACTATCTTGCTATGCTGGTAACCTATCTCCCTATTGCACAAGTTTTATGTATATAATAAGTTGTCGGAAAAAAGAAATATCGAAAGAGCAATTTAGGAGGGAATTAAGGAATAAGAAATAAATCTGTGAGACAGTAAAATTAGTTAAACGGAACAGACAGTGTCTTGAAAAGAAGTTAGTAGATGAATATGAACAAACGTAAAATAAGGATAATGGAATATAGTCTAATCAAATCAAGTGATGCTGAGAGAATTAGACTACAAAATGAGGCAGTAAAATTAGTAGGTGACAGTTTCTGTTTGGCAGCAAAATATCTAACGGTGGCCAAAGTAGAGTGGATATGAAATGAAGACTTGCAATAGAAAGAAACGTATTTCTGAAGAACAGAAATGAGTTAACATATCAAATATAATTTTATGTGTCAGAAATACTTTACTGAAGGGATATGTCTGGAGTGCAGTCTTGTACGGAAGTGAAACGTTGTCGACTAACAGTTCAGACAAGGAAGGACTACAGACTTTAGAAATGTCGTGCTACAAAAGAATGTTGAAGATTAAGTGGGTAGATCGAATAATTGATGAAGATGTACCAAACGGAATTGCGGAAACAGAAAGAAGGGGTCAATTGAAAAGACACATCCTGAGGCAAAAAGGAATCATCAGTTCGATAGTGGAAGGAAGTGTGGGAGTAAAAACTGTAGAGGGAGTACAAGGCTTGAATGCATTGTGTAACTTGAAATGAATGTAGGTCGCAATAGTTATTTGGAAGTGAAGAGACTTGAGTAGGGATGCATCTTCTTACTGAAGACGGCCGCAACAACAACATTTAGTCCAAAATTAGCGGATATTGAACATTTACTTGGAAGTCACATCAAGCCGAATTCGGTAATATTGACCGTGCGGTTCCACTCAATCTGAGTTAAGCTGCTTTGCACAGAATATTGAATATCAGATTAAAATATTGTCTTCCGTTAATTAAATAAAACGTTTTATTCAATTCTCAAACGTCGTAAGTAGCCTGCTGTCAGTTCACGATTTTGCACCTCTAGCATTTTAAATTACAGATGGTAGCAGCAGGAACATCTTGCGGCATTGTATGGATCTGACAGAGGACGCACTTGTATTTTCATAACACAAATTATTTCAATTAATTTCGTAAGAAAGCCCCACAACTTTTTCCAAAATGCGAGGGTGAAAAATTTGATATGACGAGACTTTAACCCCATACCGACCTGCCCTTTGCTTTGCAACATGGTACGCCTACACATTATGCTTGGCTCTACGTTCGTTGTCGGCGACTTTTACTTGATCTTATAATCTATTATAGGCTTTAGTCACCGAAATGTTATTAATTTACATTTTATTGTAACCAATCGTAACAATAACGAAACTTTTTCATAAAACTTCAGAGTGCTGTCGCCTTAAAACGCCTTACTATGATAATACGCGAGTAATATTGCAATAATGACTAAATAAGAAAATTCTTCAAACACCAATATGATGTTTCCCATGGTTATATTACAACAAATCGTACCAATAGCGATTCGGTCTCGAGACACGCAATGTACTAGCGCTTGCAAACAACATATACACCACTGGCCATTAAACTTGCTACAACAAGAAGAAATGCAGATGATAAACGGGTATTCATTGGACAAATGTATTATACTAGAACTGACATGTGATTACATTTTCACGCAATTTGGGTTCATAGATCCTGAGAAATCAGTTCCCAGAACAACCACCTCTGGCCGTAATAACGGCTTTGATACGCCTGGGCATTGAGTCAAGCAGAGCTTGGATGGCGTATACAGGTACAGCTGCTCATGCAGCTTCAACACGATACCACAGTTCATCAAGAGTAGTGATTGCCGTATTGTGACGAGCCAGTTGCTCGGCCACCATTGACCAGACGTTTTCAATTGATGAGAGATCTGGAGATTGTGCTGGCCAGAGTAGCTGTCAAACATTTTCTGTATCCAGAAAGGCCCGCACAACACCTGCAACATGCGGTCGTGCATCATCCTGCTGAGATGTAGGGTTTCGCAGGGATCGAATGAAGGGTAGAGCCACGGGTCGTAACACATCTGAAATGTAACGTCCACTGTTCAGAGTGCCGTCAATGCGAACAAGAGGTGACTGAGACGTGTAACCAATGGCACCCCATACCATCACGCCGGGTGATACGCCAGTATGGCGATGACGAATACACGCTTCCAATATGCGTTCGCCGCGATGTCGCCAAAGACGGATGCGACCATCATGATGCTGTGAACAGAACCTGGATTCATCCAAAAAAATTACGTTTTGCCATTAGTGACCCAGGTTCGTCGTTGAGTACACCATCGCAGGCGCTCCTTTCTGTGATGCAGCGTCAAGGGTAACCGCAGCCATGCTCTCCGAACTGATAGTCCATGCTGCTGTAAACGTCGTCGAACTGTTCGTGCGGATGGTTGTTGTCTTGCAAACGTCCCCATCTGTTGACTCAGGGTTCGAGATGTGGCTGCACGATTCGTTACAGCCATGCGGATAAGATGCCTGTCATCTCGACTGCTAGTGATACGAGGCCGTTGGGATCCAGCACGGCGTTCCGTATTGCTCTCCTGAACCCATCGATTCCATTTTCTGCTAACAGTCATTGGATCTCGACCAACGCGAACAGCAATGTCGCGATACGATAAACCGCAATCGGGATAGGCTACAATCTGACCTTTATCAAAGTCGGAAACGTGATGGTACGCGTTTCTCCTCCTTACACGAGGCATCACAACAATGTTTCACCAAGCAACGCCGATCAGCTGCTGTTTGTGTATGAGAAATCGGTTGGATACTTTCCTCATGTCAAGACGTTGTAGGTGTCGCCACCGGCGCCAACCTTGTGTGAATGCTCTGAGAAGCATATCACAGTATCTTCTTCCTGTCGGTTAAATTTCGCGTCTGTAGCACGTCATCTTCGTTGTGTACCAATTTTAATGGCCAGTAGCGTATTCGTGGAGTGTAAGGTCTACTACAAAACCCACCGAATATGGGCTTCCACTGAACACGACAAGTAAAATACGGCGTCTTGCTATCTGCTTGTGACGTAGGAGGCGTTCTTGGCTCCTATTGGTTCTACTTTAGAGACTTGTTGGCAAAATATTGCAAAACGTATTTCGGACTTCATGCAAAGAAATGGCTCTTCAACGTGAAATAGTAATAAAGTGACGTCACAAAACTCATAAAGCTCCAAGTCAACGTTAGCTAACGTGTCCCGTGTTCCGACGGCTTAAGCAAAGTACATAAACGTAACAGATACGAGTGGGGAATCATTCCACCCACGATTCGGACCGCAAATAAGGAAATCCAGTAGCATGGGCTACTTTTACAAAGCGCAGATTTTTATGACCTGTCACACGGAAACCAGCGTCGCAGAAACGGTGATGGCTGCACGCGTGCTTTTCTCGGAAGCACCTACAGAAAGTGGTCGAAGGACGGTGAAACCACTAGTAGATGGCAAGAAGTTGGATGTCCACGTCTTAACAGGGAGGTCGCAAGCTTACCTGCTATGTAAAGCTTGATAGGCGGCGATATGTAACAGATCTGACGATACAGTACTACGCTGCTGATAGCATCTGTTGAGGAACTTTGTGACGCTCTGCTGCTTGGAAGCCCTGTTCACCACTCTACTCGAGAATGACTGGCCGCGGCAAGGGAAGAAAGAGGATCAGCAAGGGCGGCCCCAAGCGGCACCGCAAGCTGTTGCGCGACAGCATCTAGGTCTGTCGAGCGCCCAGGGGCGGCCTCAAGCGTATCACCGGTCTCATCTACGAGAGGACCCGCTGTGCTGAAGGCGTTATAAACATTCTGCGTGGTGTCTGTTGTTCTATGTCGTGTCTCCGTATCACTTTCGCGCAACGACGCTCTGAGCGTGTTTTTTAGGGAATTGACTAGTTTGAACCTGGGACCTGTTGCTTATAAGGAGACGCCAGACCACACATGACATGTAGAGTTCAGAAGAGTTCAGTGAGACTGGCGATGATATAACCAAATACTTAATGATTTCAGCGTCAGCTCCACTGCACTCCCTGTAAAAGAATCTTAATACTAACAAAATTTAGTGGAAGGGGTTTTAGGCTTTCCTATTTTTAGTTAACTGGTAAAATAACGTCGAAAAAGCAGGTAAGTTTTACAATTGGAAATTTTGTTCTACTCACAAAACATTGTTTATAAATTGTACCATTGATAAAAGGAAATATTTTAATACAGTATGGTAAAAACCAACTGCGTTGAACAAAAATGTGAACGAATATTCCCTGAATGGGTTTCCAAGTACTATAATGGATCGAACGATGACCTATGCCATATCACATCTATAATCTAGGTTTAAATTAAGTTTCACAAAAGAGAAAACTATCAAAATTGTCTACAGTGACCCTCAATTATCTTTAATTACTTATCTAACTTGTCGTAAATTACAGTGGCTGATGTGGTTTCTCAATAACTATATAACAGAAAAATCATCGCGTTTCAGATTTTTACTTCAAGTGGCAAATGTGAACACCATGAGCTTTAATTGACGATCGACACTAGTATTACGCAAAAAGGGGATGTAACAGATGAGACTTTTGCAGTTCTGAGTGAAGCCTTATGCGCTCAAAAATGTGGCATTGCGTGCGTTCATTACCTTGTCGGTGTTCGTCAGGGGGCGGCGGACAGCACAGCTCTGCTCACCTCGCCGTCTCGGAAGCCACTCCCTCCAAACTTCTCCTTACTACAATTTACCGAAGTTGGTTTAAAAAAACTATCTGGCTGTGTTTTCATCTGACCAATCAGGGTGTCAATGTTAACCTTGAGCTCCGCCTACAAAAATTCTGTCCATCCAATGAGAAACGTTATACTTTTCGTGGTGGGGCAATGTTATTAAAGTTTGCAACGTAACAGAGACGCGAAAAAGTCTCACGCTAAAACTTGCAGTTGAGGTGGCCCTTTTTGTGTTATCGTAAGATCTATACTGTTCTTCTGGAGGGCTCTAGCTTTTAACATGGGCTGGGGGGTGGTCCTTACGTGACAGAGACGCGAAAAAGTCTCACGCTAAAACTTGGGTCTGGGGTGGTCCTAGCGGTTAGCTGGCAACGTGGGTGTCCAGTCCGTCCCTTATCGTAGGGCCTTCTAGCTTAACACGGTTCTGCTCTCGGCTTCTGTTCTCGTTTCTCCACTCGGAACTGCATCTGTCTCACAGTGGGAAGGTATGACATGCATTTAGGCATTCTTGTGTTAGTTTGTGGTATTCCATTTGCTCACTCGATACTCGTATTACTTTGGTTAATTTAATGTCACGATTCATTTGCTTATCATGTCAGGGTTTTCATGGAAGGTGTTGGATTTGCCTGACACCTTACAGCGTTACTGGAATACGTGATCCGCGGCTCGGTCATGTTCACTGAGCATGCCAAGAAAAGTCTGTCACCGCCGTGGACGTGGTGTACGCCCACAAGGGGTAGGACTGCAACGAGTACGGTTACGACGTTTAGACGTGCGCAAAACTCACCTTCACGCTCGTCTGTGTAGGATGAGGTGCTTCAGCGTACAGTAGTGGACTTGGAGGTCCGCAGCAGACATCCCCCTCCGTAATCTTATGTTGACCCAACGAAATTGTCAATCACTGCTGCACTGGAAATGAGATCATCGATATTGTACCCTGGATCAATGGTAATTTATCGCCTTGTGTGACGAAATACGTTTCTTGTTGCTCCAGGTCGATGGGCGTGTACGGACGCTCTACCACACTGCCGAACGGCTGCTTCATAAACGCGCTGTCCATCTTCCCGACCGGTGCGAGCGATGTTCTACTATTACGCTACAGGCAACATTCACATCGGCTTCCATGGCACTTGTGGTAGTAATAAAAAGTAGCATTACGTAAACATTATTGGGAGCCATTTGTATCCCTCCGTGCATGAGTCTTCCACTACAGCGATATTATCTTCCTGCAGTGTCACAAGACCAGTATCATTCTGCTTTGGTGTAAGGAGGGTTATAGTGAACTCACCAGATTCGCCTGATCTGAACTAGATGGCACACATCTGGAACGCTATTAGGAGTCAGCTCAACTTTCAAACCAGCTGCTCCTAATTTACTCGAATTGCATGACCTGTGCGTAGACATCTGTTGCTACATACAGCAGGAAGCCGAAGGTTTTGTCAAATCCATCCATGCCTAGCAGAATTGCCGGTATAGTGCGTTCTAATGGTTGATCAACATTATTAAGCAGGTGGTCATACTCTTTTTGAATCTCCAGTCTCTATGTTTATCAAACAGTCAATGTTTTTTCAGGTTATAATATTTAACATCATTTATTGGCACGTAGTACATCCCAGCTGCTTCTGTATGGTTCCTGAAATAATCTCCCCACTTCGTATTAGGTCGTCATCTCGGGCCTGTGGAATGCAGTACAATACTTCGTCCAACCTAATCTCCCACTCACTTACATCAGGGAGTGGCCGGGCGGTTCCAGGCGCTACAGTCTACAGTCTACCCGGTTGGGCAGCTGGTGTATTTTTCCAGGTGAGGCGATGACGATTCCAGTCGAGACACAGACAGGGGCTTCAGATCACAGTAGAAGCATTAATGGGTGCTTCAGTGGCAGACAGCAGTATTCTGGTCGGTCGAGTGATTCAGCGTAGTCTACAGGCTGTGCATTGAGTGTATTGAATCGTCAGTAATATTTCATATGGAAGGTCCGTGGACACCGTGGTTCTTGTGTGATAGCACGCTGCGTCTGCAAACGCTTTCTCTTAAGGTGAGAGCCATATTGATTTGGTTATTAATACAACATGAGCGTGATTCATCTTGAAACTCTGAATGCTATTGATATGCCATTTCACTGAAAATTACCTTATTGCTTTCCCTGTAAGAGTTATGTAGTTTGTGTGACATATTGTACCGAAAATCGTATTCATAAATTTGCGAAGGCAGTCCTTTAATAGCTTTGCTTTAATGTGTAGCCGTTATGCGAGTGGTCATATATCCTTATTTAGTTGAGCGCTTATGAGAACAGCCTTATTATAGTGGGAGATTTATCTCAGAGGGTGAGGTCCTGCAGTTAATTGCCGGATTTTTCTATCATTTTCCTGCCTGTAGCTAGGAGACATACCTTGTACTCTGTTATTGTATCGACCGAATTCGATCTACTGGGGATGAAGTGTATTTAAATATTTTCATTTTGCTACAGGTGTATTGTGTTGTTATTCTCTTGTTGAGCTCTGCTGTCAAGGAAATTAAGTTCTGTTATGTTGTGAATTTTCTACTATTAAGAATAATATTTTATGTCGTAAATTCTTTCTAAAACTGAGTCCACGACTGCAAAACTTGCAGCCCAAACACCACACGACCCAAGTCCCGCGCAACAGTAGGAATTTCAGAAAAAAGTTCGGTAAAGTGATTCAAGAAAATTGCAAAAATCCGAGATGGTGGAAGTAACCAGTTGTGATTTGCGGCCCCTCTCCCTCCCCTTTTCCTCCTTTAGTCTTCCCGCTCCTCCAATTGGAACCTTGCATTTTACCTAAAATTAAAATGAAACAGTCTGCCACATTCTGGTATTTTAACGATCATTGAAATTATACAGCCAGTCTCAATGTTTACCCCCCAGAAACCATACAGCCATGCTCAAAAGTATCAAAACAACTTTATTTTTACGCCATGTTGAAAATATTCATCCAAAAAATTATTTAAAGGTTGTACGGTAACTGGCAGTATTTCCACATCTGAAATATATCAGCAACACACACACACACACACACACACACACACATACTGAGTACATTGCATGAACTTATAACACTTGTGAACATCCGTAATTCGATCTCTGTACCATACGGGGTGTAACACGAAATGTATATACGTATTGTACATTATTATTGCACATGGTCCATCATAGGTAAGCCATATGACATCAAAGTACACAAGATGTTTATAAACAGAATCAGTACTACAAAAAATATTTAACCATTTATTCAAATCCTACATTCCACTAAAAAATCCTTTGTGTTAATTAAACAAACCGGCAAGTGAAGAACATGTTCAAATGGCTCTGAGCACTATGGGACTCAACTGCTGAGGTCATTAGTCCCCTAGAACTTAGAACTAGTTAAACCTAACTAACCTAAGGACATCACAAACATCCATGCCCGAGGCAGGATTCGAACTTGCGACCGTAGCGGTCTTGCGGTTCCAGACTGCAGCGCCTTTAACCGCACGGCCACTTCGGCCGGCGAAGAACATGTAACCCATACACATACAGCCTATTGAAATAAAATTCTATCTGACAGGTCATGGTACTCACATTGTATTGAGCTTCTGTGAAGTTTGGAAGGCAGGAGACGAGGTACTGGGAGAATTGAAGCTGTGAGGGTGTTCGTGAGTCGTGCTTGGGTAGCTCAGTTGATGCCGACATGGTAGGTCAGCGTGTTCGGTCAGAGAGCCGGTTGGCCTCTGTAATAAAAAAACTGAGTCGAAGGATCAACAAACGAACTTTAACGGACGTCATGTGACGTCGGCAACGACCAAACACAACGATCAACAGATCAACAACGAACAAAATGAAAAAAAAAAGTTGGTAGAGCACTTTCCCATGAAAGGCAAAGGTCCCGAGTTCGAATCTCGATCCAGCACACAGTTTTAATCTGCCAGGAACGTTTATAAGCATGAATAATTGTCTGTTATGGTACTGTGACATCTACAAAGAAATTCTATGCTAGCAAATCTACGTATTATTACCCTGTAATAAAATGTTAGTGTCACACACACACATATATAAGATTGTCGTACAGTCAAAAAATTAACTATCAGGACACACAATGTACATGCTACTCATACTGACAGCTTTGCACATGCTTTGACATGATAAGCTATTGGGATATATTTAACAAAATTTTAATCATTTTGCACATTATGAGATACTCATTTCATTTCACAGAAGTGATTTTAGCCACTTCACTAAGTTCTCTGCCTTTAGTTCCCTACTTGCATGTTAATCGACGCACTGGGCTCGGAAATCCTCGTACTGGAGACTAAAAATCACATTAGGTCGCCATGAACACTTCACTGGGTACTCTGCTCTTCTAACATCCTTCTATACGTTAAGTTGTAATTCATATGCAATAATTTAGTTTCTCAAAGCAATGGTCTGTGATGATGAAGCAACAGCGGACTGAAAGTCATGCTGCAGTAGTTGCAAAATCATACGTCTGCCTATTGACAAAGGTAGCCATTAGCCCATCCCGTCACGTCAGTCTCTCATAGTTCTGTGCGCCACCACAATTACGCGGACAACAAAACAGGGTTAAGCTCCAAGCGCATTGCGCCGTTCCTGTTTGCCTGCACACAGACAACACAGTCGCTACACGTACTACTGTAATCGTTTGTGGCAACGTCTTGCAATGTACACTGACCTTGCAAACGTTAACGCAACATTTCAGTACACGATAACCGCCAGCTCCCGTTAGCAAACTTTTACACTTATTTAACAAACATAACAAATAGCTACCGCTCGTGTTGTCTGTTAATTGGAGTCCACCGTACTTTGAAACGTTGCATTTGTTTTTGAAGGCTACAAAATGTCAATTTGCCAGGTGGTCCCCACAGTCTCTCACTTAATACGATTTGTATTGTTTTTTCCGTGAAATTACACACAGTTAGAATTTTGTACTTTGCTGTATGTCTTTTTCCGAACTATATTTTCAAATAAAAGCTGCCCAGCGTTAACATAGCGAAAAACATGACTCTCCTATCATGAACGTCAGTAACGTCTTCCTATACTTAAATCCACAGACTACAACTTCGTAATTTACCGATACAAGTTCACACTTCAGACGAGTCTATGTATTTGCTGCACTACAGTAAAATTGATTATACTTTTTTTCAAATTGTTTAAAGAATTCGTTCACGTACATCTTCCACCAGTTAACGTGCATCTGATGACAGCATCTTGACAGTCTGTCGCACACTGACATACCTTTACACGATTCAAATACAATTTGCCCTAAGATCCTCCTAGATACCACAATTTTTGGGAAATTTTCGGTACATTCCTTAGAAAGGTCTTCCACTTTTGACGACTAGGAAATCGCTTTAGCATCGTCTGCCTCGTGTAATACTTTCATTTCATTACATCAATTGCATGAGATAATTACGTTGTTACTAATCGCGTCCAATATCTAAACACTTCCTGCATTCGTCACCTTACTTCGTTCATCACTTCCGTAGCTCTGCCACTATGTTTTGTTAACTGTTCTTCGGGATTCATCTTTCTTATGATTAAACGTACCAGTAAGCTTCATCCGCAGACTACCAATTTCCTCTGATAACTTACTGTAAGCGCTCTTCGTTTCCTGACTATAGTTTTTAATTCATTGACTCGCTTCCTTTAACATCTGCAATATTAAATCTATGTCAACAATATATGTTCTCACATTCCGAGTAGCCGCTGGTGTTGAACTATGCATTGACGAATCTAAACTAACAACACCAGTTCTTCTGTTACATTAAGCGTGGTGTTCTCATGTCCAAAATCTTGTTCTACATTAACTGAGTCGCCATATTCTGCTTCTTCATTAATAATATAATTACCGTTATGATCTTCGTCTGCCATTTTAATAATGTTCACAGTGGTCGCGGTTCGTTATAATTCATGCTTGCATGTAATTTAGAATTAAAGTTTATTAACATCGTTCACAAGTTCTTTTTTAATCATTCGTAAACAAAGTGAAATCCAATTTTATGCATAGCGCCACTGTCGCAAATAGCTGATGCAGTAACCTTGGTGCTACGTGCTACGTTTTCTCTGACGTATCCGAAGTTTGCGATGGTATCATAGTACTGTCGCGCTCGTCGTGTATAACCTTCTACTGTCCATCCTTGCATATAATTATTAACGTACGAAATGGGCAGCTATATATCTAAGTTTTTCTTATTTAATTTATGCCAACTGTGATGCTTAGCTTCGTTGACCAATAATCTTAAATACGATGGAACTGAATGTCCTACAGAGTCACGACACCCACTTTCTATGCGTCCATCTTATTCACAGTCCTCCGTGCGACAGACCACAGTCCCTGTCGCTTGATCACGGATAAGTAAACACGCAGTCTATCCAAGTCGGGCGTTCCTTCTCAGCCAGTGGCAACTCGCAGTACTGATTCCCACGAGCTGTCGTGTCGCTGTCATACCCACATTTCTGCGCTGCGGTTTCTGTCAGGAAGGTCACGAGCAGCGTCATTAGGTTGGTCACTCCCGAACTGTTATTATAGGTTGCCCAAACCTACCGCTTACGTTTCAGTCATTGTATATTACAGGCTTGTTCACTCTTGTGAATGTAGAAACCGAATAAGTCAAAATTAAATTATGACTCCTTAATGAGCCACGAAAGAAGCCACGAGAGACCAAGGGTACCAAACTAACCACAACATATCACTGACCAACCTCCGAAATTATTTCGGTGGCGTTCTGGTTTACTCTGGTTACATTGTTTGTAAAAATCGTAACATGGAGAAGGAGAAATGTGATTTCAATGTAATTTATTTCACAAGTTAGAGGAATGACAATGCAAAACTGACAATAATTACTGTAGATGCAGAATTCAGAACAATGTTAAGCCGTCTCGAGTTGCAAGCAGAACCTCTAAGCGTCGTGGCATGGAATTAAAAGGGGCTTGGATTTGCTGCACACTGCCATGCGGTTTGTAAGCGCTTTCTCAAAGCATTGACAGGGGTTACTGGCGGACCAAGATAAAAGAAGCCCGCCTGGCTAGCCGCACGGTCTAACGCGCTGCTTCCCGAGCGGGCAGGCCTGCCAGTCGACTGCACGAATCCGCCCGGCGGATTAGTGTCGAGATCCGGTGTGCCGGCCAGTCTGTGGATGGTTTTTAAGGCGGTTTTACAATTAACTCGGCGAATATTGGCTGTTTCCCCTTATTCCACCTCAATTACAGTGTGTTGGCGATTTCTGAGCAAGCACCATTTCCACGTATGCGTATACCATCATTATTCTACCACAAAAACACTTCGGGTTACGCTTGTCTGGTATGAGACGTTCCTGAAGGGTGGGGGTACTGGGAGCTGAACCGCACAATAACTCTGAGTTCGCTGTTGGACGACGGTGAGATGAGTGGACTGCTGTTGCCTATTGTGTGCGGTTGTGAACCATTGACGGCTTTAGCGGGACGAAGCCTCTGTTTCGTTTCTAGGTCCCTGGTCAAATACATACATACATACTTACAAAATAAAGGGTCGCCAACAGACCATATCCCAGACATTTTTGAGGGCGACATGTCAGGCAAACATGCAGACCAGGGAAGCAGTGCTACCCATCGTTCTTCGAAGGACGCTTCCACATTCCCCACTACATGTGGCCGGGCAGTGTCTAGCTGAAATGTGGCGTGTGGAACTGCCTGCAGATGGGGAAGAGTCTCGGGCTCAGAAATCTCAATTATGTGGCGGCTACTGTTCAGGTTACCGTCAACACGTAGCAGGCGAGATTGCACGTTACACCCAATGCCGCTCGAAACCATCAAACTTGTCGTTTGTCTTCTGCACCATTTAACAGTGCAGTCTGACAAATTGTGATCACACGGTAGCGTTTAACAGGATCACCGTCATCATTTTAGAGCAAGTTTAAAAGGGACTCGACCGAAGTTACTTCATTTTCAGGACGCCAGTGATGGCGGCCACATGCCCATTGAAGTCCGAGTCATCGATGGTATCTGATCAATGGAAACCCGATGATGAGTGTCACGTGCGCGACAACTTCAGTCCTCAGCAGAAGGCAGTGGACCGTCGACGGCAGCTTGTGCCCACACCTGTTGCAACGCTCCATCACCAAGTCTACTCTGTGGAGGAACCTATTCTGTCGGCCATGGCCACATGGGCTATATGGCGGTCATACCGCGCTATGGTCACATTATGAGGTCCATTTATCTATCCACTAGTTCCCCATATCCATGAATGCCATAGCAGCGTGCCATAGAGACTAATCATTCTGCCCCTGACCGAAAAAGCACATGCTGATTTGCGCCCCTTGACGTCAACGTGGCTAACCAGCAGCTGTCTAACGTTTTCACTTCAGTTGACGGCTTCGCACAGACTGAGCACGACATAACACTATCATCACATAAAAGAGGCGAAAGGAACCTCCCCCATGCATTCGCCGTGCCTCTGTGGAGTGTGAGGCTTTCACCTGCACGAGAACAGCGACCGTTAGAAATGAAAATTGTAGAGCAGCCACAAGCCGTATGTAATACTTTATTTATCTTTACGTGTTTCACTCGACCAAAGCGCGCATCTTCAGAAAATATACAACCGATGGCCATACGTTACGATACTTGGGCGCACTGCCAACTTTCAAAAATATAAAGTGCAACCATCTTTCAGTAGAAGAGATTTGTTTCACAGCATCGAAAATGAGGAAGTTCTCATAGCTTTCTAAGATATGCATTTGAGAGCCACCGTTTAGTAGACTCTTTTGCTCCGAATGATAGTTCTTGTCGCCTCCTTAAATATTGACCAATTCTCCTGGGACACCCTACGTATGTGGATGTAAGTACTAGGCTGTTACCTATTATAAAACGGCAACCGACATTTCGTCTGTTTTCCATACGTTTTTGTATAATTTAAATGTTTTGTTTCTTTTGTTTTGTAGTTTGCTAGATAATGACTATACAATCGAAAATTGCCAATAGCAGATGAACTGAAAATTTTAGAGCCCATAACGAACAATGTTTTCCTTCAAAAAATATCTGAAATTTTTATCCTTTGGTCAATGTTATATCTTTGCGTATTTTCGTCCTTATGTGTACCAATTGTCAAACCTTCAAGAATAGTTAAATACGTAAAGCAAAACGAACGAAAGCGAATAATGTGAATACACTGCCTTTTCTGTACGTAAGGAACCTTTTGTATGTAATTCTCTTTCCGTTAATTTATGTTGGTATCATTGTGTTCATGTTTCATGGTGGTAAACACTGCCGGCCGGTGTGGCCGAGTGGTTCTAGGTGCTTCAGTCTGGAACCGCGCGACCGCTACGGTCGCAGGTTCGAATCCTGCCTCTGGCATGGATGTGTGTGATGTCCTTAGATTAGTTAGGTTTAAGTAGTTTTAAGTTCTAGGGGACTGATGACCTCAGATGTTAAGTCCCATAGTGCTCAGAGCCATTTGAACCATTTGTTAAATACTAGATAATGGCTTAAAAATACGGATTTTGTGAAACAAAGAAGAAGTTTAAAAAATATTGTCTAAGTGAAAAAAATCACGTATTTATTAAATAAAATTATATCTGTGGTATCCACTATGAATAAGAGGTACAAATATGAATTCAGTTTGCTACAAAAACACAACTTAATGAATGTATGGTTTTTTTAACATATCACACTTACCGACATTTTCACATCTTCGTCTTATGCCTATAATGAGGCAAACCTAAGTAAGAAACAGTGCAAAGATAAGAAATAATCAGTCAAGAAGATAAAAAAAGAAAAACAGAGGAAATCTTCTCTCCGTCTTCTGAAACACTCAGACATCTAATTCACAAACGTAAAAGATTGTAGTCTACGTCGAAAGACTTTTAGTTAAGTGCACAGCGACCACTAAAGTTATAAAAAAGAACTTTAGTCTGCAAGTGTTTGTTTTATTTATTTCATTCTTATGCGTTATGGCATTACGTCATTTTCACAGGAACAAAATCCGTTGATGAAAAGTATCACTCTCAATCTAATGGTATTCAGCATAAGTTTAAACATGAGGAGGAGGAGGAGATTAGTGTGTAACGTCCTGTCGACCACGAGGTCATCAGTGATGGTGCGCAAGCCCATCTCAGAGAAGGAAGGATGGAGAAGAAAATTGCCTGTGCCCTTTCAAAGGAATCATATCGGCATTTGCCTGAAGCGATTTAGTGATATCACGGGAAACGTAAGTCACGATGGCCGGCTGCGGATTTGCAGCGTCATCCTCCCGAATGAAAATTTAAACTTGCTTATACGTGTCGATTATGTTCAACGGTATGCTTTGTATTAAAAGGATTTTTCTCCTTTGAAAATGGCGTAATGCCGAAAAAGTAAGTGTGAAAGAATTAAAATAAATACTCGTGATCAAGACGAAAGTTTTATTATAAATGGAGAATTGTGAACATCAAGTTCATGTATTAATTATAATACGTAAGAAGTATGGAACCAATGTATGTACACACTTTTCTATCCTGGCAGATTATGATGAGGATACATTTACTTGCTTAGTAAGTTGTTGGAAGAGTGTAAAAGGTGGGGTTTGAAAATAAATTTTGAGAAGGTGGAGTATCTAGGTTGTGGAGAGGAGGGAAAGAAACTTGGACATTGGTGGACATCATGTTAAAATGTGTAAAGAGTTTAAGGGTCTGAGTAGTATCCCGTCACGTGATAGAATGTGGCACATTTAACAGGGAAGAGCGGCTATCCAAATATTAAATCCTGTACTTTAAGCCTCAAAAATGAGTTTCAACGTTAAACTGCGTTTATATAAATCCAGTGCTTAGCCAATAACAAACTGGAAATAGGAACAGATTTAGAGCTTTAGAAATGAAACAGCCCAGAACAACTCAACCACGTAAGAAATGAGGTAATAAGACAACCGACACAGACTCGTTATAGTAGTACGGAAAGAGTAGAAGAAAGCTAGGATCGTTATGAATGTCAAAAGAGTAGAAGAAGATAGGTGACCAAAAAGAATACTTTCAAACAAGCCCACGGAAAGGAAGGCTACGGGGTATCCAAGAATCTGTGGACAGAAGAGAAATAGAAGAGAATGTGGGAGAATGGCGAGATCGAGGCCTCTGGCAACAGATAGCAGCATTCGGCGATAGTTGTAGGACTCTTGCTACGCTACAAGAAATAGGTAGTTCCTTATTTTTGAATCATGATGTAAATCCGTAATCTACTTTGGCCAAATGTGCCCAAAACCACTCTCTCTCTCAAATCATTACATTTATTCGTGCGTAGTTTACATGATTCCTACTACGTCACAATTCTCGTATAAAAGGAATTTTTGCTCTGTGAATTTTGCATCATATTTTTCGTACGTAATCTTTTCGCTTACTTGGTCATCACTTTACTATTGTCTCTGATGGCGATATTCACATATTGTCAGACGTTACACTTATAAACCGAACACCAGTTCATAACATGCAGAATATCTACTGATTTTTTTTTTGAGAAACTCTATTGACGTTGAAGTACAGCATCTGGACTGCCTTCACTTACGCACATTGTAAAAGATCCTTTGTGCTGACGAGAGGAAAAAGAACTGTTTTGATAAAATAATCCTGCTATTTAATGAAAACTATGATATTTTTGCTGTGAGAAGGGTGTTCAAATGGTTCATATGGCTCTGTGCACTACGGAACTTAACGTCTGAGGTCATCAGTTCCCTAGAACTTAGAACTACTTAAACCTAACTAACCTAAGAACATCACATACACCCATGCCCGAGGCAGGAGTCGAACCTGTGACCGTAGCGGTCGCCCGGTTCCAAACTGTAGCGCCTATAACCGCTCGGCCACACAGGCCGGCTGAGAAGGGTGTGTTTCACAAAAGGCACTGATCTTTTTATTAATCACTGAACAAAAAATAAATACTACTATCATTCTGATGACTCCACGGAGAATATCTATGAAGTATGATCTCATTACTGTTAACGCAGTGGTAATAATTTTTTTCTTAAGAAGCAGATACTTTGACGCAACTTACAATTACTAGTTCTTTTTGCTTTAATTCAGTCAGTGACGTCTCACATATTGAAATGTACAACAATATTCAATGCGTCACAAGCTCTCTGTCAAGTAATGTACAAGTAGACTGAAAACTAGGGCAGAAAATTTGTCGAAACTGTCTTTACGGTGTCACTACAGAATATGATGTCGCTATAGGGAGCGTGAGGACTAGCTCCTTTTCCGAAGATTACTTCAAAAAATCGGTTTAATAGACGTTATTCCTTAATACTAGAGCATACTCTAGCAGCTATGTAGCTAAAACACTGACATAATTACAGGATTATATAAGTTCCATCGCCCTGGGTAGAGATGAATGGAAGAGTGAGCTCCCATGTGCACTATGTGATCAAAAGTATCCGGACACCCGTCTGAAGATGACTTTATCAAGTTTGTGGCGCTGTAATGCTGGAATTCAATATGCTGTTGGCCCACCCGTATCCTTGATAATAGCTTCCACTCTCGCAGGCACACGTTCAAGCAGATGTTGGAAGGTTTCTTGAGGAATGGCAGCCCATTCTTCACGGAGTGCTGCACTGAGGAGAGGTAACGTTGCCGGTCGCTGAGGCCTGGCACCAAGTCAGAGTTCCAAAACATCCCACAGGTGTTCTATAGTATTCAGATCAGGACTGTGTGCAGGCCAGTCCATTATAGAGATGTTATTGTCGTGTAATTACTCCGCCACAGGCCGTGCATTATGAACAGGTGCTCGATCGTGTTGAAAGATGCAATCGCTATCCTCGAATTGCTCTTCAACAGCGGGAAGCAAGAAGGTGTCTGAAACATCAATGTAGGGCTGTGTTGTGATAGTGTCACGCAAAACAAATAAGGGTGCAAGCCCCCTCCATGAAAAACACGACCACCGCCGCCGAATTTTACTGTTGGCACTACACGTGCTGGCAGCTGACGTTCACTGGGCATTCGCCATACCCACACCCTGCCATCAAATCGCCACATTGTGTGCCGTGATTCGTCACTCCACACATCATTTTTCCACTGTTCAATCGTCCAGTGTTTACGCTCCTTCCACCAAGCGAGGCGTCGTTTGGTATTTACCGTGGCTTATCAGCAGTCGCTCGACCATGAAATCGCAGTTTTTCACCTCCCGCCTAACTGTCATAGTATCTTCAGTGGATGATGCAGTTTGGAATTCCTGTGTGATGGTCTAGAAAGAGGTCTGCCTATTACACATTACGACCCACTTCAACTATCGGTGGTCTCTGTCAGTCAACAGACGGAGTCGACCTGTACGCTTTTGTGCTGTACGTGACCATTCACGTTTCCATTTCACCATCACATCGGAAACAATGGACCTAGGGATTTTAGGAGTGTGGAAATCTCGCGTACAGACATATGACACAAGTAACACCCGATCACCAGGCCAAGTTCGAAGTCAGTGAGTTCTGCAGAGCGCCCCATTCTGATCTCTCACGATGTCTAATGACTACCAAGGTCGCTGAAATGGAGTACCTGGCAGTAGGCGGCAGCACAACGTACCTAATACGAAAAACATAGGTTCTAGGGGAGTCCGGATATTTTTGATCACATAGTGTACGTGTGTACTAGCACCCAAAGAGCCATATGTAATATAGAGACGTAAATAGTACAAACGTAACGAGAATCAACAGTTGCAGTAAACTGCAAACAGAAAATTCATTAAATCTCTGTAATTACCATTTCTTAAAGAATAAATTGTGGTATTTGGACAGAGAAATTCGAATGAAATTTGAATGTTGTGGAAGGACACCAAATTTCTGTTCCTTTCTGTAGGTTCCAGTCTACTTCTTGCACAGTTGAGAACAGATAAAATAGGGAAACTGCAGTCCCTTTTGCTATAAGCAAATGTATCACCAATCAGATAACATAGAGGGAAATCATATTGTAATGAAAGGAGAATGTCCTCTAAGCACAATTCGATGCGAGGGAGTCATTCATTATGTTTAAAAAAGCAGAAGTTCGATTCCACTTCAATGCCTCAACTTTAGGTTAATTCATTTTATAGGATTTTCGAAAATGTTTTCGCATTTAGACATGGACAGATAGCTAGATCAACATAATGTTTCAGCATCATATCATATAGGTTAAATATAAGTAGAAAAACACGAAACATGAAATAGAAACTATAAGTGACATCAATAGTAATTATGATGAATGGAAGACAGATTTGTTGGGAGGATACTAGGTAAATGGTGTGCATCTGATTAGAAAAGCCGAGTAAAATGCGTAAGTTACCGTAGACCTACTATAGAGCCGCCCCCCCCCCCCCCCCGTACCTGTGGTCCTAACCGTGGTTTTCTGGTAAATAATGTTGAGGAGATTCAGAAACTCGTTCGTACGATCGTAACACGTCGTCACAGGACATACTGAACTGAAATAGAGATGTTCTGGAAACAGACGGATGAATAAGCATGACATTTTTACGAAACGTTGTTGTATAAATTTAGATAACCAGTATTCGAGGTAAACTGTGCCACATTTCTGGTACTCCCACCGTTTATCTTGTGTAAGGACCTCGAGAATATAATAAGAAATTAGGGAACCCACGCGCGTATAGAGACAGTAACTCTGCCTCGTTCGGAGCATGTCAGGCACTTATGTGCGAATTGCAGAGCAGTCATGTAGATGAAATGGTACGAGTACCCTTCCCTGTGCAGTGTACAGAGAGTAATGAGGAGTGCCAGCGAATAGATGTTATTTTTTGACCAGTCTTTTATTATGTCGCCATCGTCGTTGTATCTTCACCAACATTACCAGAATTAAAGGAATCTCTGAATGATTGCATCTTCAAGTCTTCCCACTACCAAAATGTCACGTCCCCTAAGCCGTCGTGTAATGGATGCCGACTACATTTGTTCCGAGTTCTGAGGACACAAAGTTCCAAAATCTGTTTGAAAATGTCCTGGAAAGTATTATGAATCGAGGATCTGTCTTAGATCAGTTGCTAATTATTACTTTCACACTTATTCTTTTCGTGATATATGCAATTTCTTCATTTTTTCTGGCTTCCCAAAGACGACCTCATTTCAGAGACTCTTCCAAAGACAAGTGCACCATCCTAATACCACATGTAAGTGCGTGTGCCATGAAAAGTTTTTTTTACACTTATCCGATGTTTTCAGTCACCTTGTTGCGCGCCAGAACTCCATTGTAAAATGGTTCAAATGGCTCTGAGCACTATGGGACTCAACTTCTGAGGTCATTAGTCCCATAGAACTTAGAACTAGTTAAACCTAACTAACCTAAGGACATCACACACATCCATGCCCGAGACAGGATTCGAACCTGCGACCGTAGCGGTCGCGGGGTTCCAGACTGCAGCGCCGAGAACCGCACGGCCACTTCGGCCGGCAACTCCATAGTAATTCCTAGACGCACTACTTCTGTATTTTGTGTTAAGTTTCGTACCAGATAAGCAGAATATTATCTTCAGCCTCTAGTGACACCTCTGACAAGTGGCAAAACATCTCTGAAGGAGCTGTCTACTCGAGGAAAGTAATCGTTTCGGAAGTAGTACATCCGAAGGCGAGATGTACAGTTAAAGGATCAAGTATAACTGTAGCTTGCCTTCTGAGTTGGTTGCACGTTTTCAGATTACCTTCGTACATGTGTTTTAAGATTAATTTTAAGAGACTCCCAAATCCGATTATATTTGGTTACGCGTTCTTGTATAATGCCGTTACAAAGAAACAAAGAAAAACAACATATAAGCGAAGATTTGCTTCACTTGTGCAATCTTTCGTATACGATTTTGACAGTTGAATTACGACATTATTCTTCTGAGCTTTTTCAGTGCTAAGCTACAAGACAGAAAAATCTTTGCCTACTTTCCTCCAGAATATGAAGAGGGTGATTGCTGTTTAGAACCTTCGCGTAAAAAAATTCAGTATTTGCTCTGACACCGTGAGCCTAGTATGTGGCTCAAATGCCTTACCGCTACTTCTTTGTCTAGGGAGTATGAGTATGTTTTCCTTATTGATACCCAAACTGCGGCAATTTTTCTACCATAAGATGCATTTAGATCATCATAGTAAATCTTTCCACTTGCTAGTATGGCCTGTGCATTCCAGTATTATTAACGAGGGGAGGGATTCGTGAAACAATATTTGGCAGCATATGCTTTGGACTTCAAGGTCCTTTCTTTGAGTCTTATCAACAGATAAAAGCGTGTAGTTCCTCATAAAAACAAGTACATACAAAGCCGAATATCATGTAAAATCTTGCTAAGTTTGTAGTTAGAACAGAGAGAAACGTATATGCTTTTCATCCACAGAAACAGAGCGAATCTCTTCACAACAACTCAGTGCTTTTCACCTGCTCAAATGTCGGCAGTGGGAGTACCTCTTTTAAGTCACCAGAGCGTGGAAGAGCTCTGTCCGCACTGCCCGCTAGTAGCAGTAAAAAATTCAGCGGACCAGACAGCGCTAGGAGCACCATTCCCAACTGAATCTTTCAGTGGCTGTGTTAAAGACGAAAATTCTGACCCTCTTCTGTTACAGCGTTTGTTCTTGATATTTTCTTTAGTATCTCAAGGCACAAACTTAAGTTATCCTTCTTCACCGCTAACAGCATATTTTCTTTCATCCGCTTATCATCCGCTGACATGCAACATTACTCGCTACGTAATAGGTAATTACAATAAGACGACGACAATAAGAAAAGAAACTCTTCTGCAATCTCATTTAAATCCAGTACACAATGACAGAGTAAACAGAGAAATTAAGGAAATTCTCTCTCACTATAAACTGTAGAGTTCGAGTTTAGGGTCTTCGATATCTTAGAACGGAGAATCTTAGTTATGGGCTAAGTGCAGAGGAGTTCAGAAAAAGATGTCAATGCAAATTTATCTTGTATTGTTGACAAGACAAATAGTTCGAATCACTGTTTCGATTTTTATGAGAACACCGCAGAGAGACTGTGGACAAAATGAAGTGGCAAATTTATTATGCTGGACGGGATAGACTGTGAAGATTACGATCATAATGTTCAACTTCATTCGTTTTGCGGCAAATTATAATTTCAGTTATCAGTTCTGATAGAAAAACAACCATCTTTAGGAGAAAACTGTGTTCAAGATATGTTGCAGGTGGCACCAAACATGTGAAGCAGGCCACAGTTACTCGTAAAGACATCGCTGCTGAGGTACACACACATGCTTGTACGATGAGGTCCGAATTGGAAGTAGCCACTTCCACTGCTGCTGGTCTGGTGCACGGGTCCCAACCGCTTCATTTCAAAGTCTCATCGATACCCAAAACCGACAGTTATTTGTTGGATATATTCAAGTTATTCAAGTCTCTATCTTCCTTTACAGCTTTCGTCATCTGAAGCTTCTCCCAGTACCATACAAGTTATTCAAAAATGGTTCAAATGGCTCTGAGCACTAAAGGACTTAACTTCTGAGGTCATCAGTCCCCTAGAATTTAGAACTACTTAAACCTAACTAACCTAAGGACATCATACACATCCATGCCCGAGGCAGGATTCGAACCTGCGACCGTAGCGATCGCGCGGTTCCAGACTGTAGCACCTACAACCGCTCGGCCACTCCGGCCGGCTACAAGTTATTCCTTGATGTCTACACGCATGTCTTGTCATCCTATCGCTTCTTGTCAACGATATCCACATGATCCTCTCCTCGCCGATTCTACCAGTTTTCAGTATCCCCTACAGAACCACGTCTCAAACGCTTAGATTCTCCTATTTACGGTTTTCCTCCAAACCATGGTTCACTTACATCCAACGATGTCTGTCGAACGTCTCAGGACTTTCTTCCTGAAATTAAAGCCGATTCTTACTACTAGCAGAACACTTTTAGGTAAGAGCACGTGCTATGCCTGTGCTAGTCTGTTTTTATGGCCTCCTTCCTTCGTCCGTCAACTGTTATTTTGCTTCCAAGGTAGCACAAATCGTGCACTTCGTCTACTTCTATGTATTACTGAATTTGTGGGGTAGAAGGAAATTAATTTATAATCTGATCTTCTTCGCGGTTTAAAAACACTTGAAAACTATTTTTTGCTGTCAGCCAGACCATAATTTTCAGTCTTACTCTTCCTGATCACTGAAATAAAGTGTTCCTACTTGCTTTCTACTCACCAGGTTCAGGAACTGTGACTGTAAATAAAAGTACAGTAAAAGTTTACATGCACAATATAAAATAACATTCCAAACAATAACAATAATAATATCCGTATCGAAAACAGCACTATTAACGTTCTGGCAGATTAAAACTGTGTGCCGGACCGAGATTCGAACTCGGGACCTTTGCCTTTCGCGGGCAAGTGCTCTACCAACTAAGTTACCCAAGCCCGACTCACGCCCCCTCGACACAGCTTTACTTCTGCCAGTACCTCGTCTCCTACCTTCCAAACTTTACAGAATCTCTCCTGTGAACCTTGCAGAACTAGCACTCCTGAAAAAAAGGATATTGCGGAGACACGCATTACCCACAGCCTGGGGGATGTTTCCAGAAGGGGATTTTCACTCTGCAGCTGAGTGTGCGCTGATATGAAGCTTCCTGTCAGATTAAAACTGTGTGCTGGACAGAGAGTTGAACTCGAGACCTTTGCCTTTCGCGGGCAAGTGCTCAACCAACTGAGCTACCCAAGCACGACTCACGCCCCATCCTCACAGCTTCACTTCTGCCAGTACCTCGTCTTCTACCTTCCAAACTTTACAGAAGCTCTCCTGTCAACCTTGCAGAACTAGCACTCCTGAAAGAAAGGATACTGCGGAGACATGGCTTAGCCACAGCCTGGGGATGTTTCCTTTCTTTCAGGTAGAGCACTTGCCCGCGAAAGGCAAAAGTCCCGAGTTCGAGTCTCGGTCCGGCACACAGTTTTAATCTGCCAGGAATTTTCATATCAGCGCACACTCCGATGCAGAGTGAAAATCTCCTTCTGTAAACATCCTCCAGGCAGTGGCTAAGCCATTTCTCCACAATATCCTTTCTTTCAGGAGTGCTAGTTCTGCAAGGTTCGCAGGAGAGATTCTGTAAAGTTTGGGAGGTAGGAGACGAGGTACTGGCAGAAGTAAGGCTGTGAGGAGTGGGCGTGAGTCGTGCTTGGGCAGCTCAGTTGGTAGAGCACATGCCCGCGAAAGGTAAAGGTCCTGAGTTCGTGTCTCGGTCTGGCACACAGTTTTAATCTGCCAGGAAGTTTCATATCAGCGCACACTCCGCTGCAGAGAGAAAATCTCATTCTGGAAGCACTATTAACAGTTAAAAGGAGACCTGTAGAGGAAATGCCAAGTAAAATGGTCTATCATCCTGACTGCTGATCATCAAAGTTAATTGCTCGCCTTAAAAGTGGAAAATAATCTCTCCATTTGCCAAGCAGTTTTGTCAACATTACGGGCAGCACACAAACAGTTACTTCCATGAAATCTAAGTGATCCAGGATGGTGTACTGTCCTAGCAAGTTGGCTTCCTACTTTTACTGAAAATGCTTTTGGTAGCAAACTGGCTGTAACGTCATCCGAAGCAGGTGTTTTTACTGGTGCGTACAGGTCGATAGCTCGGCGCGAAGTGTCCCCTCCTCTTATTGTCTCGCTGGCTGCGTTTATACATGGTTGCAGCGGACCGTCAAACGGAACATCTGCTGTCAACTGCTCTAGGCACAGTCAGCAGCATCTAAATAACTTGGACAGGTGTTAATTAATATCTCTGTCGTTTATTAGTTTACAGTTTTCTTAGTTTTCATATAAATATAGTTAAGTTTGCTGTAGTTACTGAAAAAGGTTTAGCTTGGCTGCATTTAAACTTTGTTGACTAGAATCTGTTGGAATGGAATCAAGAGTAGAATATGGCCTCTGAACTGCCTCTTTAAGATTCCTTGTAATGATCGTTATTTTTAATAAAGTCTTGGGACTTGGTACAGCGGCGTTATTCACTGAATGTAATCAAGTGCTGCCCTTAGAACTTAATATCATAAATGCAAATGACAATTAATTTATTATGAATAAGGACTTTTTCTTCCAAATTTGGTTTTTAGTAAATAACTTGAAAATAGAAGTAGCTTAATGGGGTCAAATAGTTAATGTTTATATATCAAAATGAGGCTATATGTTAATTTTACTCTTTCTGAGTCTAATATTTAACACCTTCAATTTTTCGAAAAACCGCTGATTTTGACCAAAATATTGCTCTAATCAAGTTGAGACTTGTGACTTTGATTGCGACACACATTTGCACATCCTAAACAATTTTATTTTTCTACCCTCATCATTTAGTGCTACTTACTTTTTCTTAAAATAATATATTTAATGAAACATACTTATTAGATCATTCTGAGACTCCACAATGTTAACATTAATATACTGAGGCATATTATACTGAAGTGCACACCGACAAAGCTTAGAAAAGTTATTTTAATTTGAAATTTCGCTATTATATTATGGCACCATGCGTCGTATGCATTACATAGCTGCGGCACACTCTCTTGCCTCTGTATCTCTCACACTGATACAGCGCTTGTTTCAGCACAAATTCCATTGAAATCTTTCGTAACTGAAGATAACTCGATCACGAGTTTGGAAGAAAATATTCGGGGAAATTAGATCTAAAAAGGAAGAAGTATTAGAAGTAGGTACTTTCGTGTCGGGCACCGTCAAACCAGCGTCCATTAACGACCCTCTACCATGAATGAGCATGAATGAGCGGCTGTTACAGACTTCGCCAGAAGATGATGGGTACGAAACTCATCGAAACGTTGCGACAAGAAGAAGCCAACACTCGGCTGATGACCCGAGAAGAATTCATCAGTGGAATACGCCGAGAAAGACTGCAATCGCATATGTTACAGACTAGTTATGTGGCAACAAATGCGTCTTTATGGGCAACTAACGCCTGCTTCACATGTTGTTTAGTGCCTGCAATATACCTTAAAAGTTTTTATTCATGTTCAGATGATCGCTTAACGGTCTAAACAGGTAATCTAAATTACAACATAGATAAAACCAACTCCGCACATGAACCGATCACTATGTAAAATAACCCCTTCACGACGGAGGAGGTACACGAGATAATAACATCTCTAAAACACAATAAGGCTCCAGGCCCCGACGGAATATTTAATGAACATATCAAAGGTTCTACTCCAACCAATAACAGATATATTAAACTTATATCTACAAGAGGGCAACACATCAGAAATATGGAGGACATCGACAGTTAAGATGCTATTTAAGGGGAAAGGCAACCAAATGGATCCGAACTACTACAGAAGAATTGCCCTGGATAAATGCACATGGAAGATACTACCAAGCGTTATCACAAAGCAAATTTCTGAAGAAGTGGACCAAAAGATTCCAGAAGAACAATTCGGATTCTGCAAAGACAGGAGCATGCTACACGCCATTATCAACCTAATAGATAACATAGAGGACGCATTAAGACATCCCCAAGGAATATTCCACGCAGTCTTCGTAGATTATACCAAGGCCTTCGATAAACTAAACAGGCGCATACTGATCTCAAAATTAGAATCAATAACAGGGAAAGATAAACTTCGATCCATAACATGCTGATGGCCAACTTCATTCAGATCTCAGACGACGTAAGCACATCGAGAACAATAACACAAGCCAACGGCGTATTGCAGGGGGACCCACTAAGCCCTTTACTTTTCAATGCTGTCACATACGATGTTGTACAGATGATAAGACAACAAACGAAGACCGTCAGAATTTATATATATACACTACTGGACACTAAAATTGCTACACCAAGAACAAATGCAGATGATAAATGGGCATTCATTGGACAAAAATATTATATTAGAACTGACATGTGATTACATTTTCACGAAATTTGGCTGCATAGATCCTGAGAAATCAGTACCCAGAACAACCACCTCCGGCCGTAATAACGGCCTTGATACGCCTGGGCATTGAGTCAAACAGAGCTTGGATGGCGTATACAGGTACAGCTGCCCATGCAGCTTCAACACGATACCACAGTTCATCAAGAGTAGTGACTGGCGTATTCTGACGAACCAGTTGGTCGGCCACCATTGACCAGACGTTTTCAATTGGTGAGAGATCTGGAGAATGTGCTGGCCAGGGCAGCAGTCGAACATTTTCTGTATCCAGAAAGGCCCGTACAGGACCTGCAACATGCGGTCGTGCTGAAATGTAGGGTTTCTCAGGGATCGAATGGATGGTAAAGCCACGGGTCGTAACACATCTGAAATGTAACTTCCACCGTTCAAAGTGCCGTCAATGCGAACAAGAGGTGACCGAGACGTGTATCCAATGGCACACTATACCATCACGACGGGTGATACGCCAGTATGGCGATGACGAATACACGCTTCCAATGTGCGTTCACCGCGACGTCGCCAAACACGGATGCGACCATAATGATGCTGTAAACAGAACCTGGATTCATCCGAAAAAATTACGTTTTGCCATTCGTACAGCCAGGTTCGTCGTTGAGTACACCATCGCAGGCGCTCCTGCCTGTGATGAAGCGTCAAGGGTAACCGCAGCCATGATCTCCGAGCTGGTAGTCCAAGCTGCTGCAAACGTCGTCGAACTGGTGGTGCAGATGGTTGTTGTCTTGCAAACGTCCCCATCTGTTGACTCAGGGATCGAGACGTGGCTGCACGATCCGTTACAGCCATGCGGATAAGATGCCTGTCATGTCGACTGCTAGTGATACGAGGCCGTTGGGATCCAGCACGGCATTCCGTATTACCCTACTGAACCCACCGATTCCTTATTCTGCTAACAGTCATTGTATCTCGACCAACGCGAGCAACAGTGTCGCGATACATTCCGCAACGGTGGTCGAGAAGCTGCCGAGGACA
The DNA here is from genome assembly GCF_023864345.2 of Schistocerca serialis cubense. Lineage (NCBI taxonomy): Eukaryota > Metazoa > Arthropoda > Insecta > Orthoptera > Acrididae > Schistocerca > Schistocerca serialis. The sequence continues at coordinate 638,903,060 of NC_064638.1, forward strand.
GAATATACCTCGGGACGGAACCTCTTCTGACGGTCAGTAGCTTCAAATATCTGGGACTGACTCTGAAAACCACTGCCAGATCACTCCGAAAACATGTACAATCTCGAGCAGCAGCTGCCACAAAGCCATGTTTGACATCAAGGCAATACCCAGACTGTCACTGAAGACAGCCATGGCCTTGTTCGCCGTGAAAATAGTTCACATCGCAACCTATGAATTAAATCGCATTTGCGAAAAGTTGAGTCTAAAGGACCTAAGGACTCTAAAATCAGTTAAATCACGCTTCTTGAAAGCCGCCCTAGGTGTCTGAAAACACAAATTTCGAGGATAGTATACGAACTCGCCAGGAGACCCTTTTTCACAGAAGAACTGCGTATGAGGCTCCCATCCACCGACAACTCGAATAAACTCCTACATGACAGATAGAAGAAGAAAAGGGAAATTTGGCTGGCCTTTTATATAACAGAATCCATTGCAAACAGATCCTGGACCAACACAAATCAATACTCCGTCACCTGGTGAACTCAACAGCAGTGCATGGATACCACCACAAAATATGCAAGAACAAGTGTTCCCAAGCCCCATGCAGCAACTGTGTGTGTGAACTATGCAACCAACCCTGTAATCGCCACAATGAAACCGGCTGTAAAAAAGAGTAAAATCAGTGGTTGAACTGTGTTAATAATAAACAACGTGAACACTGAAATGTGACGGACAAAGTGTGATATCACAAAGCTATGTAATTTATGTAACTTATTCACAACTTGTACGCATTTATTCTAATAAAAAAATAAATTATAATTTGTGATTAACAAAATCAGAATTTACATTTAAGAAAATTCGCCGTCTCCCAACTATTTTTAATTTTTTTTATTTGAGCTCATCAGTTTTCTAATTGTTTTGATGCGACACTTTATAGCTTTTCCTGCGATGCCAACCTCTTCAACTCGACACAGTACTTACAACCAACGTCCTTCATTATTTGTTGGATGTAGTCCTGTATCTGTCTTCCCCTGAATTTTTACGTCTACGGCTACCTATAGGCCCTGGAAGTTATATTTCGATATCTTAACAGTTTTTCTCATATATTTCATTCCTCGTCAATTCTTCAGAAAACTTCTTTATTTTTTATCTTAATTAGTTTACTTGATCTATATCTTCCTTCTGTAGCATGACATGTCAAACGCCTCGAGCTCTTTTCTGGTTTCCCAACAGTCCCTAACTCACTATCACACAATGCTGTGCTTCAAACGTACATTCTCATAATTTCTTCCTCAAATTAAAGCTTATGATACTAACGGAGCTCTTTTAAAGAGGGATGCTTGCTTTGCCTGTGCTAGTCCGCTTCCTTTATCGCCCTTATTTGGTTTATGACTCATAGTTTTGCTTCCAATGTAACATAACTTCATCACTTCAACTATTTCGTTGCCCGCAATTATGCTAATTTCGTTTCCACTACTCCTAATGACTTTCGTCTTTTTTTAGTTTTGTTTCAATGGATATTCCGTATTCATTAGACTGTTCATTCCACTCAGTAGACCCTGTAATTCTTCATCACTACTACCGAAGATAGCGAAGTCACCAACGAGAGTTATCACTGTTAACCGTTTTAATAGCACTCCTGAAATATTTCTTTTATTTACGTCAATGTTTCCTCAATGTTTAGATTGGACAATAACAGAGAAAGACTGCATCCTTATATCACACTCTTTTTAACCTGTGCACTTCATTCTTTGTTTTCTGTTTTTACTGTTTCATCTTGGTTCTTGTACAAAAGGTACATTAGCTGCATTGCAGCTATTTTTTCTGGGAACTTCGAGCAAAACTTGTGAATAGCGCTTGTTGCAACAACAGTCCAAACTATAGATGATAACTGTCTCGCCACTGAGTCCACATTTTGATAAGAGTAACTTTGGCATCTGGAATACAAAAACACAACTGAATTCTGTAGGCCACTTTCTTTTCCATAGTTTTGAGGTGTTGCATTAAGCGTAGATCAGTTGTACAAATGCAAAACATGCGAAACTATTTGGTGTGTTTTCTGTAAGATGGATCCCAACAACACCACGTTGTTTCATTCCACAGGGTCGCACCTGTCTGATTGTCCTCTGGCTATTGTCGATACCAGAGCTACTATGAGGTATCCAAGGAAATGGTGTTTTGTTCAGCCTGGAGATGATGAGTTGGCCCTATATAATACTTTCAGATGGGTTGCGCTCGGGATCCTCAAGGCTGGTTCAAGGGTATGTGACCATCCTGGGATGCCTCTCAGAACACGTTGGACAGAAGTTTCTGAATGGCCTGTCAGGAGGCAGCACTTTGGTCAGTACTACGTTTGAGAGCAGGCAATGGCCAATTAAAAGGACTGCATTCTGTTTCGGATGCTGACTGGCTAAAAGGCCTGCAACAATTTCGTAGACTTGTTTTTGGAGCTCGCAAAAACGAAAAATTACCCAGCAGTCCATTTGAGGAGTAGGTGGTACGTCTTTTGACCTCTGAGGGGCAGGAAGTTTTCGAAATACGTTTCTACAATTCGTCTTTAATAGTCCTTAGTGGTCAACAATACAGAGAACCTGCGAGAACCTGAAGTACTTTCCCGTGTGTTGGAGTGGAATTCTTATTGAGGAATTTCTGCGATCCTGGGTAAGTGGTGCGATTTAGAGAGCGCGAGCAATGATTTTGGATAAAAATACAATGTGTGTGTTATGAATCTCTCTCTCTCTCTCTCTCTCTCTCTCTCTCTCTCTCTCTCTCTCTCTCTCTCTCTGTGTGTGTGTGTGTGTGTGTGTGTGTGTGTGTGTGTGTGTGTGTGTGTGTGTGTATATACACTCCTGGAAATTGAAATAAGAACACCATGAATTCATTGTCCCAGGAAGGGGAAACTTTATTGACACATTCCTGGGGTCAGATACATCACATGATCACACTGACAGAACCACAGGCACATAGACACAGGCAACAGAGCATGCACAATGTCGGCACTAGTACAGTGTATATCCACCTTTCGCAGCAATGCAGGCTGCTATTCTCCCATGGAGACGATCGTAGAGATGCTGGTTGTAGTCCTGTGGAACGGTTGGCCATGCCATTTCCACCTGGCGCCTCAGTTGGACCAGCGTTCGTGCTGGACGTGCAGACCGCGTGAGACGACGCTTCATCCAGTCCCAAACATGCTCAATGGGGGACAGATCCGGAGATCTTGCTGGCCAGGGTAGTTGACTTACACCTTCTAGAGCACGTTGGGTGGCACGGGATACATGCGGACGTGCATTGTCCTGTTGGAACAGCAAGTTACCTTGCCGGTCTAGGAATGGTAGAACGATGGGTTCGATGACGGTTTGGATGTACCGTGCACTATTCAGTGTCCCCTCGACGATCACCAATGGTGTACGGCCAGTGTAGGAGATCGCTCCCCACACCATGATGCCGGGTGTTGGCCCTGTGTGCCTCGGTCGTATGCAGTCCTGATTGTGGCGCTCACCTGCACGGCGCCAAACACGCATACGACCATCATTGGCACCAAGGGAGAAGCGACTCTCATCGCTGAAGACGACACGTCTCCATTCGTCCCTCCATTCACGCCTGTCGCGACACCACTGGAGGCGGGCTGCACGATGTTGGGGCGTGAGCGGAAGACGGCCTAACGGTGTGCGGGACCGTAGCCCAGCTTCATGGAGACGGTTGCGAATGGTCCTCGCCGATACCCCAGGAGCAACAGTGTCCCTAATTTGCTGGGAAGTGGCGGTGCGGTCCCCTACGGCACTGCGTAGGATCCTACGGTCTTGGCGTGCATCCGTGCGTCGCTGCGGTCCGGTCCCAGGTCGACGGGCACGTGCACCTTCCGCCGACCACTGGCGACAACATCGATGTACTGTGGAGACCTCACGCCCCACGTGTTGAGCAATTCGGCGGTACGTCCACCCGGCCTCCCGCATGCCCACTATACGCCCTCGCTCAAAGTCCGTCAACTGCACATACGGTTCACGTCCACTCTGTCGCGGCATGCTACCAGTGTTAAAGACTGCGATGGAGCTCCGTATGCCACTGCAAACTGGCTGACACTGACGGCGGCGGTGCACAAATGCTGCGCAGCTAGCGCCATTCGACGGCCAACACCGCAGTTCCTGGCGTGTCCGCTGTGCCGTGCGTGTGATCATTGCTTGTACAGCCCTCTCGCAGTGTCCGGAGCAAGTATGGTGGGCCTGACACACCGGTGTCAATGTGTTCTTTTTTCCATTTCCAGGAGTGTATATGGGTATGTGTGTGTGTGCGTGCATCCTATACATGTTACACACACAACATTTCAGTCTTCGTCTTGGGTAGCAAATTAATATGGTTCTGATCCCCTGATTTCGACTTAGGTTTTGAAGAGGCTTACCTTGCCTGTGAGGCGAATGTCGGAGTCGGTAATCCCCTCCCATTTATTCCTACTGAGAATCCCCCATCTGCCCCACTATCAGTTCGTCTGATATTTGACCGAAAACAATCGCGGGTCATTAATGGACAGGATCTCGAACAGCCCGCTACAATCGTTGAAGTGGAGAATTAAAAGATTAAAATAAGAAGGGCAGCTGTGAGGAGGATAATACAGGTGCGCTAATAAGTAGTTCTGATTAATATCAGGAAACAATGTAAACGTCATGCAAATTGTTCCGCATATCGCTAAGAGTGCGTAGGTTCAGGCTGCGGTCGCGGGCGGAACAAAAAGCACTCCTCGGGGCGCGAACGAAAAGAGCATTTAAGCTGCCGACCTTGGAAGGATCAGAATAACAGCGCAAAACTTCTTCTTCTCTGGACGGAAGCATCGACTTTCGCCTATTCATCGGTTGCATGCGCCATCCCTGTGACGCACATCGAGGAAAGCCCTGTAGAGTACACATTGCAGCTTAGCGTGGTACTGTTTTGAACAATCCTTATGTGCGAACGCCCGGTTTTAGATTTATGTAAGCTATTTTGTCTTCAGTTTTACGGGCTGCTGGAATTTGTGTCTAGAGTCGAAGATTTAAAGGGTCGCAGCAAGTTAGTTAAGTATTTCAGACAACCAAAAGAAGAGATCAGAATAGAAGAAGAGAAACGGGAAAGCTTTTTCGTTGCTGCAGCTTAAGGAACAAAGCTATATTACGAACGATATGCTGAATCATAAGCTGAATTACTTATACCTACATCTACTTCTGAATCTGCATGATTCACAACTAAGTGCCTGGCAGAGGGCTCATCCGACCACCTTCAAGTTACTTCTCTACCGCTTCACTCTGGAAAACCATGCAAGAAAGATGAACTGTTAAATCTTTCCGTGCGAGCTCTGGTCCTCTTACTTTAGCATGCTGATTATTTACCCTTACGTAAGTGAGCGCCAGTAAAATATTTCTGCGTTCGGAAGAGACTGTAAGTGCTTGAAATTTCACGAGCAACTCCTGCCGCAGCGAAAAACATCTTTGTTTTAATGATTGTCAACCCATTTCACGAATCATTTTCGTAGCTCTCTCCACTGTTTCCTGATAGTACTGAACAAGCTGTCCTTCTTTGAACATTTCGACGTTTTCGGTGAATCCTATCCGACGCTGGTCCCACTCTACATAACAATACTCTAGAAGAGGGCAGACCTGCGTACTAAGCAGACTCTTTAGTAGATCTGTAACATTTTTTAAATGTTCTTCCAATAAATCGTAATCATGGGGCTGCTTTCCCCACAACTTTATCTATGTGATCGTTCCTCTTAGAGGTATTCATAACTGTAATCCCTATTATTTTCTTAAATTAACAACTTTTATGCTTGTGTGTTTTATTCTGTAAACCAAATTTAGCGGATTCCTTTTAGTATTCATGTGACTGACTCAACATTTTTCATTTTTTAAAGTAAATTGCAACTTTTCGCACCATGGAGATATCGTGTCTAAATCACTTTTCGATTGGTTTTGATCATCTGATGACTTCACAATAAGGCTGACGACAGTATCGTCCGAAAACAATCTAAGAAAGATACTCAGATTGTCCGCAAAATCGTTTATGTAGATCAGGAACAGCAGAGGACCAATAACACTTCCTGGGGAACGCCTGATAACATTTCTGTTTTGCTCGACGACTTTCCGTGAGTTAGACGTTTCCGATAGGAAATCACGAGTTCAGTCGCACAATTGAGACGATGCTCCATGGGCATGTAATTTGTTTACAAGTCGCTTGTGAGCAACGGTATCAGAAGCCATCTTGGTGTCTAAAAATGTGGAATCAGCTTGAAATCTCTTTTCCATAGCACTCATTACTTCGTCAGATCGTGATGGCTGGGTGTTGTGTGCTGTCCTTAGGTTAGTTAGGTTTAAGTAGTTCTAAGTTCTAGGGGACTTATGACCACAGCAGTTGAGTCCCATAGTGCTCAGAGCCATTTGAACCATTTGAACTTCGTCAGAATAAAGAGCCAGGTGTGTTTCACAAGAACGATATTTTTTTAATCCGTGTTGGTTATTTGTCAGTAAATAATTTTATTCAATGTAATTCGTAATGTTCGAGTACAGCAGACGTTCCAAAAGCCCTGCCCATCGACGTTAGTGTGATGGGTCTGTAATTTAGCAGGTTACACATATTTCCTTTCTTCAGTACTGGTGTGACCTGTGCAACTTTCCGGTCTTTAGATATGGATCTTTGAAGAGCGGGCGGCCGTACATGATTGCTAAATAAGGAGCTTGTAAGTATGGCCTTGGGTTTATTAAGTGAATTTGAGACGCTTTTCTACACCGATAATATCTACGTGTAAGTCACTCATGTCGGCAGTTGTTCTTGATTCAAATTCTGGAATATTTACACCGTGTTCTTTGATGAAGGATCTTCGAAAAACGGTGTTTAGTAATTTTGCTTCATTGATAGTGCCATCAGTAACATTACCATTGCTATTGCGCAGAGAAGGTATTTATTTCTTCTTGCAGCTGGTTTATTTTACATACGACAAGATTTTCTTTGGATTTTCTGCCACACAGCCGGCCGCTGTGGCTGAGCGGTTCTAGGCGCTTCAGTCTGGAACCGCGCTGCTGCTACGGTCGCAGGTTCGAATTCTGCCTCGGGCATGGAAGTGTTTGGTGTCCTTAAGTTGGTTAGGTTTAAGTAATTCTAAGTCTAGGGGACTGATGACCTCAGATTGTTAAGTCCCATAGTCCTTAGAGCCGGCCGGGGTGGCTGAGCGGTTTTAGGCGCTACAGTCTGGAACCGCGCGACCGCTACGGTCGCAGGTTCGAATCCTGCCTCGGGCATGGATGTGTGTGATGTCCTTAGGTTAGTTAGGTTTAAGTAGTTCTAAGTTCTAGGGGACTGATGACCTCAGAAGTTAAGTCCCATAGTGCTCAGAGCCATTTGAAGTCTTTAGAGCCATTTGAACCATCTGCCAGACTTCGATATAGAGTTTCGTTGTGGGAATTATTAAAAGCATCTCCTTTTGAACTTCCCACTAAGTTTCGAGTTTGTGTAAAACTTCGCCAGTCTTGGGTATTTTGCGTCCTTTGAAACTTTAGCACGTTTTATCGTTGCTTCTGCAACAATGGTCTGGCCTGTTTTGTGTACCATGGGGGACCAGTACCACCTTTTATTAATTTTTTTGCATATATCTCTGAATCGACATCGATTGTGGTAGAACATCTGGAAAGAAAAAAAATAAGACAGACAAGTTGGTGGGATGATACCACAATCCAAGCAGTTAGAAGAAAAAATGGAGCATGGAGGAAGTGGTGGAAAACTAAAAGTGACGAGAACCATAAAAGATATATAGAGGAAAAGAAGATGTGCAAAGAAATAGTTAAACAGCAAAGAAAAGGCATGAGAAGAGTTTACAAAAAACAAATATGAAAATTTTCTATAAAATGAAAAATAAAAGGAAGGCTTCTGAAGTACCAGTAAAGATCGAAACAGATGACGGTACTGTGATTGAAGATCCAAGAAATATAAAAGATCTCTGGAGAGAACATTTTAAGAAACTGTTAAACGCTGAGGAGCAGGTACACGAGGAAACAACAAATAATGGAGAAACTGAGAGAAGTTTGGAAGTAGAATTAGGACAAATTACACGGGAAGAAATAGAAATAGATGTGAAGAAGATGAATGGGGAAAAAGCCCCAGGACTTGATGAAGTATCAGTGGACATAATAAGAACAGCAGGTCCAGTGGGAATGCAGTGGCTGTATAGAGTAATGTCAAGTGTGTGGAGAAATAGTACAATACCTGACGATTGGAGGAGGCATTGTTCCCATCTTCAGAAAAGGCAATAAAAGACTTTGTAAAAACTACCCTTATGAGCCATACAGCCAAGATTTTTGAAAGAATTTTACTAAATCGAATAAGTGTAAAGATAGAAAAGGAGCTGAGTGAAGAACAGCATGGGTTTAGGAAAGGAAGAAGCACGATCGACCTGATATTTTCTATACGTCAACTGATGGAAAAAAGTTGGTAGTATAACAAAAGGGTGATAATGCTTTTTATAGACATAGAAAAGGCATATGACTCAGTTAACAGGAAAAGACTCTGGGAAGAAATGAAGAAGATAGGTACAGAAGATGGATACATTAATTTAATAAAGACGATGTACAGAGGACACAATTGTACAATTAGAACACCATTGGGGAACTCTGAATACTTCGAAATAAGACAAGGACTTAAATAAGGATGTATTCTATCTCCTGCACTTTTTAATGTTGTGATGGAGGGAATGGATAGGGCAGTTAAAGATATAGAAAAAAAGACAATAATATGATTTTTGCAGATGATATGGTGATATGGTGCGATAAAGAGGCAGATGAAAGGAAATAATGAAAAGGTATGTATTAAAAAAAAATAAAGATGAGAGTGAAGTAAGGTATTTGGAAGAGACAAAAGGATCAACGGGAATATTACATTGAATAGAGAACCCCTCAAAGTGGTAGAGAGTTTCACTTTAGGGAGTGAAATATCTAGTGATGGAAGAATAACCAACGAAATTAATAGGAGGTTACAGAAAGGAGACAATTTCTACCAAAGAATAAAACACCTGATTTGGAGTAAGGAAGTTTCAGAAAAAGCAAAACTCCTTATGTATATGAGTTATTACTTCCCTACTGTCACCTATGGAGGAGAAACATGGACAATGACAGAAAGGGACTGGAGCAGACTGAAAGCAGGGGAAATGAAATTTCTCAGAGCAGTTAAGGGAAAAACAAGAATGGGCAGAGTAAGGAATGTAGATATTATAAAGGACCTTAAAGAAGAAAGTATGAGAGAAGAAATCGAAAAAAGAGATTAAGATGGTACGGGCATCTTAAGAGATGCGTGGGCAGAAACTTCCCAAAATTATGGAAGAACTAAAGATGGATGGAAAAAGACCTAGAGGGCGCCCAAGAGCACGGTGGAAAACGGGAGTGAGAATATCTGTGGAAAGAAGAGGTGTGACCTGGCAGCAAGTTGAGGAAGAAAAGTGGTGGGAGGACCGAGCCAAATGGAGAGGACTCATCAGCACCCAGACTTGGCGGTAAATGGAGCGGGATCCGCATACAATACAATTGAGAGCTAATTGTGTTTTATTGTTACTCACAGTGGAACCGACTGCTCTCGTATGCGGAAGTTTGTGATTTCATACCAAATAAGGAAGTACGTCACCCAGGGCGAGGAGGGAAATACTGATTTGCAGTGCCGTAGCACCAATACAAAAGCGCAGAGGAACTGTAGCTTTCATTATGCCTCTGTAGCTCATGTGTGTCTGTTGTTGTTGTTGTGGTCTTCAGTCCTGAGACTGGTTTGATGCAGCTCTCCATGCTACCCTATCCTGTGCAAGCTTCTTCATCTCCCAGTACTTACTGCAACCCACATCCTTCTGAATCTGCTTCGTGTATTCATCACTTGGTGTCTAGTGGTGGTTAATTTCAAAAAAAAATTTTCTTTCATAAACAAAGGAAAAAAGTCGTACGATATACTACTTCTTTACGCAGAATGCAGAAGGATCGTCCCGAGGAGTGAGCTGTTAGCTTAAAGATATCCCGACAGCAGGTGTGCAACAGGAAATACAATTCAGTGACTGTACAAAAAATTGTTATTGGAAGGGCACTGGAAATGTAGGCACAGGGAAGGAGGAATCCTGCAACGAGCAGAGCGTACACAATAGAAGTTCGGACAGCTGCTGCTCACAGAGCTCGTATTAGCTCCAGAGAAAATGAGACTGCCTCTTGAATACGTCAGTCTACCGTTGTTCGCGTTTTTCTAGCAGACAGCTTCCATCCATGTCGTGCCACTTCACTAGCTGAGTAGCCAGCAGGAATTTAGAAGGCGAATGGAATTCTGTCGCACAGTTCCGATGCGAAACCTGGATAATGGGTTCCTTGCTCAAGGAATTCTCTTTACTGATGAAGCTACCTGCACAAATCAAGGAGAATGGAATGTGAGAATTATGTATTATTGTGCTGCTGGGAATCAGCACCGGGTTTGGCAGATGAACATCAGAGACAACGAAGTGTGAATCACTGGTGTTGGATTATTGGAGATTACGACGTTGAAGAAATCCTAACGTGTAAAACGTATGTCGAATTTCTTACATACGTGCCACAGGCTGTTCTAGAGAAAACAGTATTTGAAATACGAAGATGTATGTAATACGAGCACGAAGGGTGTCCGATTTACTACTCGCTTGTGCCTATGAAAGTGCTCACACATTTCTTTCCTGGTCGCTGAATAGGACATGATGAGGTCATCAGAAGGCCTGCACATTAGCCTTATTTGAGGCAAAACGAAATTTTTGTGGGGGAAACTCAAAGATGAACTCCAGGCACAAGTTCCGATGACCTAAGTACATTTATAATACCTCATTATTGCAGCATAGGCAGTAATACCCAAAGAATGGCTTCAATTTGCCCAGATGTCCTTGCATCAGTTTCGGTCCGAGACCTATTTTCAAATAAACATAACAAAATCGAAAATGACATTTCCGAAGGTGTCAAAAATGAGTAATGTACGTTTACAGTGGAATACAATTATCTGTATCTACAGTGCACACTGTTATCTCTATGCACTTTAAATGTAAAAATGGTTCAAATGGCTCTGAGGACTATGGGACTTAACATCTGAGGTCATCAGTCCCCTATAACTTAGAACTACTTAAACCTAACACACATCCATGTCCGAGGAAGGATTCGAACCTGCGACCGTAGCGGTCGCGCGGTTCCAGACTGAAGCGCCTAGAACCGCTCGGCCACCCCGATATCACACATTTTTTGACAGCTTCGAAAACACCATTTTCGACTTTGCTATGTTGATCTGAAATTGGGTCTCGGCCTGAAACTAATCATCGAACGAAAAACAAATTATTAACAACTTGGACTGGTTTCTCGTTCCATTGATTGACAGAAATGCCTGACCCAAGCTACTCCAGCATGCTGGAAGTTCGTAAGTTCTAAATTGTTGAATTCCTCTAGTAGCATAAATTACTACGGCTCTACTACAAAAAAAGCTTAGGTGGTACCGGATCTCTGTAATTAACACAGCTATGAAAAGAGAAATCACGTCTTTAGTGAGAACTTTTTCGGAATTTATTTTGGTAACAGCAGAATTACGATATCTTAAACGGTTCAGGGTATGTCTGAGGTGAACAGCTTATCTGACATACTCTGTGTAATTGGAGGAAGCAAAATCTTACTGAAACCGTATAGGAACGCTGGTTCCCGAGATTTTCAGAGCAAGGCTTTCTGTGATGCACGATGTCTTCCATACACCGTTTCCCATTGGAATTTGTTTAACTTTTTGGGAATGGCGCACTAATGGCCCCTGACTTCGCGCGCCATTGACGAGTGAACCCTCTGAATCTCTTCCGTTAACCCGCAGGATATTGCTGAGGGTGCCAGACCGATGATCATCTCAGAAGTAATAACGTAAGTTTTTTCCCTTTTTTCAGCCGTCACCAGACAATAAGATCATTGCACCTCTCAGTACAAATAGTCACTCAGTATAGATACTCCTATACACTTAACGATTATTTCCAGAGACATAGCTGATCGCATATTCAAGCTATAGTAGGTTCTCCATTTACAAACAGAAAATGAATTACACTTATTTATGACAGAGAATATTCTATGAGTCTTTGAACAAAACACTGATCAGATGCAGATCATCGCGCTTTACGTAACGATATTTTGACATCGCTATATTCGATTTTATGTTCTCCGAACAACGTTGGAGAACTACAAAAGTTGTCTTCTGCGTCGTGTATATATGTCGTGAACTAATAAGGTGATGTTATGGTATCTTGAAATACAGTGAAATATACATTCGCTTCTGTAGCCAATAGTGACAACGATCCGAGTTCTGTTTACTAGAAACCTGCTGAAAACCTGTTTCAGTAAATCATAAGGAAATGTTTTGTTTACCAAATAACTGTACTGAATTCCAGAACTAAAAGAACATCAGCTTGACTTAAAGGTTTTTTGATCTCGTCACCGAAGATAGCAACAGGAATTTCTCATGTTCGCTCCATGCGGGATGCCTCCTACCGAGTGTTTTTCGATCATTGAAACTGAAAGACAAGCAAATGACGTATTTCATAAATCTATAACAAATCGACATCAGCTAGACAAGTCAGCTCAGCGCATGTCCTATGACTCTTCTTAAAGACCAAAATGACTTCACCATTTTCCTGTCTTGATGATGCTTCAGTGTTCCAGAGACCTTCGACTAGCTGTTAGTGGAAGGAGCGTCAATTCTTTCGCATACTGGGGATGGACTCCCACAGCAGAGTTGTCATACAATAACTGACGTTTCAACCATTTCAGACTGCATACAAACAAGTTATCAGCGTCGGGATGAAAGCACCTTTGTGTGTCAGATCCGTGCTTCCGCTTAACGTAGTGGGAGCTCAGCAATAGGATGTATTGTGGTCAACGGCCGCGCCTGGCGCCGGAGTGTTGGCAACCCGCACAGCAACTGGTGTTTACGACTGGGAGGGCGCGTAATTCACTGGCGCCAGACCCTCGCCATTGCTGGAGGCGCGCGTCCGCCAGTTTCTGGCAGTGGGCCAACAGGGAACTTACTGACAACTACATTACATCGGGACCTTCTCATTCTAGTTCATAACCAGCTAATCCGAACATAATATAACTTTCATTTTCTTAAAATACACATGCATAAACTATACAATCTATTTAAATTTATTGGTCTCATACTAACTACGTCAATGTGTAGTTGAGAAGATGTCAAAGAACAATTTATTTATTTCTATAATAGCTGTTGCTGTTGGACTTGATTGAGGTGGCGAACTGTACTGTGATGAATGAATGTGGTCATCGGATTATTCAATGTGAATCATCTTTCCTGCTAAGCAATGTGGATTACAGGCCAATCGGACACTCTACATCCTATTACAACTGATGTGAATACTGTCACACGTAGTTTTAAGCACTCCATTTTAGAGTGAGTTTTGAAGGAAATGTTCCAGATTAAGAAATATGATTTACGTTAGGTTCAGGGAGGTAAGATCAATGACATCAGTGAGACCTTACAAAACTTCAACTTCATAATACATTATGTAACAAAATCATGGCAGTATTACGGAATAACATTGAAAAACAGGTGCAAAAAATTTAAATATGAAATAAATTCGTTTAGCAATATAATAACGAAGATATTTTGTAGTCAGTGTAGAGTCAAGGAACGATTATGGTGATACGGAAACTAATTCTTTACAACGAATTTTGTACCAATACTTGTAATTTGTTCATATGTAAGCAAACCGAAATTTCAAGGTCTAGCTGCTTTACAAAATGTTAGGTACTTAACTGTAAATCTGTTCAGTGCAATGGCGATGTTCACCATAAAAATTGTGCTGACCGTCTTAAAAACTACTTTTGCGCAACCTTATCCATGACTCTGTAAATACTGGCTCTTGTAATGAACTGCCTTCTTGTGTGAATCATTCGCCGTCATTCACAAACTCAAACTCAAACGAACACTGCCGACAACAGACTCACAACTACTCACGGATCGTCTTTGGTGAAAAACAGAACAATCTTCAATCTACCCAGTCAGCTTTCTCTCTCTGCCTCTCTCTCTCTCAAATGTTAACAAAATGGTCAATAAGTGAATATTGTCTTTTACATTTCACATTTTACTGTTTTCCAGTAATTTAATCAACGTATATAATAAAAGTAAGTGTGCAGTGTCTGTGTACTCAACCAAAGCTTCGCAAACGATTTTTTTAACCGCGCCGGAGTTACATGGTGTGGTAACCATCCAACCCCTTTCGTGAAGAAGGTTTTGTTTTGGGACTGCAGGGGTTTGTTATAAAGATATGGATGTTTAACGTGGACATCTGTTCGCTATGACATCCATACATATTATAAATGTGCTTGGAAGAAGATGTAGAAGATACACACAACGACTGGGCCGATTTCAACCAAACCTGGCACACATATCACTTACTGTATAGCAACAATCGCTATGGGGGTAAGAGCCACTCACCTATCATATCTCAGGAGGCAGGTCGTCATGAACAATGAGGTACGTGAAAAACAACCGCATTGTGTATGACGTTATATTTATTACTTGTATGCTACTTACTCTACTAACAATAAATTTAGCAAACAGTACCAACACATGCCGCTGAATGTATCTACAAAATTATATCACCGTACGACACATAGGTCAGGAGATATGACGACTTAAACACTTGCTTGGGTGAAAAACTGTCGCATTGTCATGACATTTAAATTTACCCTCTTTTCTGCCAACTCTATTCGCAACATATTTCGCAGATAGTATCCACATATGCCGCTAAATATATCTACACAAATTTATCATTGCACGACACATAGTTCAAGAGATACTTCTTACTCTGCCAGATCTCCCCATTTGATTTCAAGAGACCGCATTTCCAGGGAGACTTTAATTTGCTATAAAAGTTAACGAGTCACAGGGGCAGTCTATTAAATACTGAAAAGTGGATATGACATACCCACGTTTTTCTCATGGACGAATGTATGCCGCTTGCTCAAGTGTTGGCTCAAGCAAGAATTTATGCATCGTAGCTCACGGACATATTACCAGAAATATTGTTAGCAATCAAGTTCTTAGTTAAATAAACATTGCAGAGAATTTATATTTTGCACAGTGTGTTTCTTAATTTGGATACTATGCTTGTATATATCTATATTTTGCATATTTCCTTATATGACTGTTACATAATTTCAGAGTTGTTTTCTCTAATGCGAAACGAATTTTATTCGATATTACACTACAAATTCAATTCATTATTTTTGTTTTCATTTCTAGTACAGAACTGGGACAATGAATACCCAGGCAATGCCAGGTTTGTCAGCTAGTAATAATTGTAATCGTGGTTTGCCCGTGTGTGACCATATAACTGGGCCATACATTCCGCAGCCCCATGCAGTTATACGATGCGGTAGCCCTCCGTCCTCCATCCATGAAAAAGTTTTGGTTTGGAAATGCAGGGGTTTGGTTCGAAGATATGGGTGTCGAAATAAGGACTTCTTATTGGAAGACGGGGAAGCAACTTGGAATCGAGTGCCGAAATAGCCGAGACCGGCCAAAATGTTCTTTCTAGAACGTCGGAGAATGTTGCAGAATGTTCCAAAAGTTACAGGATCTTTCAGAAAATTTGAGTATCTTCTAAATCTCTGAAACAATTCGGGATTAATGAGAGTGCACTACTCACACTGCTTACACATTGTGGACATTTCCGGCAACGCTTTCAGTTATTCCCAAATCAATTCCAACAGCTAAAATCAATACATGTTTGAAGATATCATTTCTTTAGTCTCCTGTAAGGAAAGTGCAATAAAGAGCAAACATCAGAGTTCAATGTGAGACATAAGTTTCTCCTGGCTGTACAATGTTCACATTACTTACGGGAATGCAGCTGGATGATGTCGTCGACAACCGCCAATATTTTTACAGCAGCACAAACTGCAGTAAGAAAGATTTGTGCAAGAGAATCACCGTCTTAAGAACTCGGGGAATTTCTTACGTCGATTAGAGGGAATTCCTTTAAGTGACTCTGATAGTCTAGTAAGCTCTGATGTTGTCTCTCTCTTCGTTCGCGTTCCTCTGTCTGATTCATTGCAGTTGATTGATGTTAGGTTTGGTGCTGAATTAACGAACCTATTTCGGCATGTGTTTACTACCACTTAGTTTTCATTCAGTGGCCAGTACTACGAGCAGACAGATAGAGCTTCGATAGGAAGCCCACTGTCACCTATCAGTACCAATTTTTTTGTGGGAGCTTTGATGAATGTGCGTTGGAGTCGGCGGCTTTGAAACCTGCGTGTTTTTGTAGATGTTGAGACGACACTTTTGTTGTTTGGCTTCATGGCAGTGACAATTTGAACGACACTTTTTAAAACGCCTGAAGTGAATCCACCCAGATGCACTGGTGTCCAAAATTAAAGCAACAAACCAATATTTTCCCGTCATGTGTTTTATTGAACGTATAACCATACAAACTGTCAACAGTTGTCCGTACGATCGTGTCCTCCACGGAAGATTCCGATCAACAGACAACGACGCTAACAATGGCGTCAAGGCACCTATCAAAAGGAATAATGTTTGCCGGGTAGTCCCACATCCACAGTCGCTGTGTACAGTCACAGACGGTGCAATATGGCACACGGAAGTTGCCTACCAAGACCTCTACGGTGAAGACCATGGAAAAGAATGGAAGCAGGACAGTCGCAAACTGATGTGGTCTGAAGACTTAATGTGAGTCGTTCTGTTGTTTTCGAGTGAGGCGACAGTTTATAGAGATTTCAACTGTATCCCGAAGATCAGAGTGGGGGCGACCACTTGGAGCATCAGAGAGAGGGGGCCATTATTTGGCTGTAAGGGCACGATGGTACCGCCTTAGCATTGTACGGCAACTGGCATCTGGACTCGTAGCATCCACTTGACGGTGTTCAGCAGGCTTCGACAGAGTGGCCTTTATTGTCAGAGACCTACTGTATATGTACCTCTGACGCATCTTCACAGAAGGGAACGTCTAGAGTGGATACGTCAACATGCCATCTGGACTGTCGAACAGTGAGCCAATGTTCTTTTCACGCATGGATCCGAATTTGGTCTGGACAGTGATTCTCGACGGATTCGCGTCTGGAGGGAACGTGAGACATGATTTCGGGACCCAAACATTATGAAAAGAGTCTGGTATCAAGGAGGATTCCTAACGGTGTGGGCAAGGATTTTGTTGACGACTCTAACACCTCTTCATGAAATTGTACTGTTAAATCGGCAAGGTTTTAACTAGTGTGGGTATCATAATGAGATCTTGGGACCTCATGTGCGATTGTCGCGAGGTGCTGTGGGCCCAGACTTCATATTGCTGGACGATAATTCTCGACCACGTACAGCACAGGTGGTTGATGTTTTCCTGGAAACGGAAGATATTACACGCATGGCGTGGCCTGCTCACTCTCTCGGTTTGAATCCCATAGAGCACGTCTGGGATGCACTAGGGACATGGGTATCATCACGTCAGCATCCACCAAACACTCTCCAAGACCTGCGAGCAGCGCTCCAGGAAGAATGGTCGTTATCGCCTCAACATGAGGTTAGTGGCATCATTCACAGCATGCCCCGTCGTTTTTCAGGCCTGTATCGCTGCCAGAGGTGGTCACATCCCACAATGAGCGCATTAACCAATTATCGGAATGTGAGTGTAAATCCGTTAAGTTGGAAAAAACGACGACCATTTTATCTATCGTTATTCATGTTGCAGCTGTTTACGTTCTGTATTCTTTATATTATTTCTATTTTACTGTCACCTGTTTACACTTTTTTTGGCAAAATAAAAGCAGCCTTGCTTAATTTAGGTTCGTTGCTTTAATTCTGGACACTAGTGTATTTGTTTCACGATAGAGGTGGAAAAAGATGGCTGTCTTTCCTTCCTTATGTGTTCGTCAGGAGGAAGGCGGATGTTACGTTGGGACATGAAGTTTACACGAAGCCCAATCACACTGACTTGCATCAGCACTCTGAATGTTGTCACCATCAGGCTCAACGTGAAAGGGTACCTAGTGCCTTGGCTCACAGGGCTCATGCCATCTCGGACCACGATAGTTTGTCAACTGAGTTCACCTATCCTGAATTCACCTTTCGTCAGATAGTTATGGTAAAAGACAGATCAGACGTCCGTTGCGTTATCGACCAACTGTGCACCGGGTGAGTGATGATAATTGCGAGATGGCACCATAGTCTATGGTCTTTTTACCTTACTCAGGGAGTATTTCGTACAGGATTGGTCATAATTTTAGGAAATATAAAAGAAGTGAATCTTTCCGGAGTTTTATCTGAAAACCGAGGTAGCAAACTGCCTTGCACTGACCTTACTTACTGTAATTTTGCCTTCAAAATGGAAGGTTTACTCCTTTCCAAATATCGGCGGTTGTCGGCTGTGTCAATCGGCAGCATTCCCGTAAGTTATTTGAACATCAGAATTCAACTTTCCAATAGTGAAAAAGAGAAACATTTTGTCGGAAAACTGTCCATATAAAGTGTACAAAAATTTTATGTAGCATTGGCAACAGCCATATTAATTAACAGACAAAGTTTTAAAGACATTGTCCATAATTTCCCAAGTTGGCTATTCGAAAGAAATAAAGTACACACATTTAGACAACATTGTCAATGGAGTTACAGAGAACTGGTGCTACATTCACGTTAAAACCAACGGTTGATACCGCAATATTATTTGTGTATTTACCGAATTCGGCTTATGTTAAAGCCATCTTCAGAATTTTGGCCCGCTAAGACAGGTGCTGGTGGCTCCTCGGTTTTCTCGTGATACCACCATCGTACAATGGCGACATTTTCGACTAGTCCGTAATTTCATTATTTTAGATGCTGCTTTACTTAGAAAATCGAGTAACCTTTGTAAGTTCTGTCATCATATGTCTCAATTATCGTACGAATTAGTATTGTAAAGAAGACATTTGTTCAACAGTAATTACTTTCCTTTCTCGCAAACATAATTAGAAAGCTTTTCTTTATTATAACATACCAATACTCGTCTATCTGCATTTCTTAACACATTCGTTTACCTGTATTGTTGTCTGTTGTGTTAATATTTAACTGTTAACTGATCATCTGCCTTAAGATATATTACGCGTTTTTCAACCTTTTTAAGGGACTGGAGGAAATTATTTCAATTTTCCAAAATTTTACTGTATACGCCAGCCTACTGACATCATTTCTCCTGTTTCTTTATATTCGTTTACTCATATATTTCGTCGCTTCTTTTCCCTTTTATCTTCGTCAGACTACTGACCGAATTATTTACATTTATTTTGGGTGTGATACTCGCATCACTTCTACACATCTCCTTTAATAGATATCAAAACGCTTTGGCTTGCCTCTATTGGCACCATATTATTACTCTCTCTATCTTCAGACTTATTCCCAACATGATAATTATTAATTTAGACAGAGTTTATTGTTTCAGATTTAGAAATTTTCAGCTTCATTAACTTCTCTTAACGCAAAGTATCTGTATTTTACTGTAACTAATCCTTTGAGATCTCATTTATTATTTATTTACTTCAGCCATTATTTTACCATCATTGGTGCACAAAACTTGCGCACTGTTATTTTAACAGTTAAAATTTACTACTGCAAACTACCTCTCATATTCTCTTGTAAATTATCATTTGGTTATAGTCATATTGGGGAATCATTCTTATTTACAAGGAAGATGTTATAAACTAACAGCATATGTACAACATGAAGGCATATATTCCTTATTTACTATAGATAGGACAGAAAAAGCGCGTGAAATTTGAAAAGGAAATAAAGTTTCATCCTGCTGGGACGGCACAGTATGCCACCTGTGTATCCGCCCTACAGAAAGTAGTATAGATACGATAGAAGAAGAGAATGAAATTTGAGAAAATAAAGTTTCATCCAGCTGGGACCGCACAGTACGCCAAAATGTGCATCCGCCAAAGAGTGGCAGACTCTTTACAGAATCGATTTACTGTTACTTTAAAAACGTTTCAGGTCTAAAATGTTTCGTAGACCTAGTTCTTTCTTATTTTTCGGGTGTTCAAACGGTATTCGTTTGCACGAGGTTTACGTATTGCCATGAATGGTCCTTGATAAACATGCATAAACTTCTTTGTTCCCGCTGAAATTCTCTTAGATTTTTCTTTAGTTTCGACTAACGCTAGTTCACCAATGCTAAAACTAGTGGTGGAAGCTTTTCCTTTATGCCTTCTTTTTCTGTCCAAGGCTCTTTTCTGTATGTTTGCCTAGCCTGTGCCTTCTTCTCATTTATAGAACTCTGAGATATGATTCGAAAATGAATCACGTTTGAAAGGATGTTATGTGGTACCTGATTAAACATTACTTTAAAAGAAGCAAAGCCTGTTGCATCACGTTTAAGATTTTTGATGATTTCTTCAAAATTTTTGATATGATCGGCCCAAGTCGAATGTTTCCTGGCACAGTAAGTTCTACACAATTTGTTTAACTCAAGCATAACCCTCTCGCTTATATTTCCCTGTGGAAAATACGCCGAGATCTTTACATGGCGATTTCCGGCATTTTCTAAACAGACTTTAAATTTTCCAGATACAAATTTGGGACCATTTTACGATAAGAGACTCTTAGGCATGCCAATCTTCACAAAATTGTCCATTTCTAGCTTGTCTACCAGCGTTTTGGCGTTAGTTATCTGTATTCGATATAGTTTGACATACTTGCTAAAATCGTCAATCACCACAAAAACATGTCGGGAGTGACCCAAAAATATCGGCTGCACATAATTCCAGAGAATCAGTTGGTTCTATATTTTACATAGCTCCCTGCACTATACTGTTTACGGCACGTACTTTCTGACAAATACCTCTACGATTGTCACAAATCACTTTCTCATTCACTTTAACAATGCGTTTCTTGGCCCCATAACGGCCGTATCGTAGATGCACGTAATCTATCAGCAGATCCACATCTTGTGACGGGAAACATATTTTCCATTCTGCTGATTCTAAGTTCCTTCCTTGGAATAAAATTCCTTTATACAGGTAACAGTACTGCTCCACTTTCGGATAACAAGGGATCCGTAAATGGCTATTGACTAACCTCGACTGATAATCATTATTTTGCTGCCTTCTTAAATTCTTATATACTTTCTTCAAGGCACTTTCCTCCTTGAAGTCACGTACGGCCAGCGTGCTCACCTCATTCCTATCTGCTAAAGAAATTTCTGATTCCCTTCATAGCTCAGCACTTCTTGATAGCCCATATGGTACAAGATAGTCCTTTACTTGTATGTATTAAATCTCAAGGTCGAACTGTTTAAAGTACATTGTCTATCTGGTTAGTCTTGGATGTCTCAGTTTTCAAGTTTTTAAAAACGTAAGTGCCTTGCATCGCTTTATATTACTACCTTGTGACCTTCTGTGGTGAACGTGTGGGTTCTATTCTGTCATTATGCGCAACGGATTAATCTGAGATGTACCCTTTACCCTGTGGCTCCTGCAAGATGCAATTTCCACCTCCACACTACTACAGAAGTCAGACAGACGCTCCTAACGTTCTAAAGAGAAATGCCTGCAAAACTTTCAGCAATAAATATCTTCTGGAGTCGTCCGCTGTAAGGAAATGACACAAAAATTCACAAAATTTCATACGTAACTAGTGGGATACTTGGGTACCGGAGTATTGCTAGTTAGTGTAAGAAAAACATGGGACTAAAGAAAATTATTATATTTTTTTTTTTTTTTGCAAAAATTCTGAGAATCGCAATGGCACTTCTAGTTATGAACTGAACAAGTTATTTTCGGGTTCTTTTCGTAATGTGAGGTTACCTCTTAAGGATAGGATTCGCTAATGAAATTTCTATACAAAGTTTAAGATTGTTATTGACTTGGCAGAATGGCTGAGAGCCACACCTACTCAACTTTAATAATTATCCGTTAGGATGTTGCTAGGTACAGTCGAAGCTGTCGTGATTGAAATGCAGTGAAGTGTACTGTTGTGGAGGAAATATGGGACTCACAAGAACTGTAACGCACAATACCATAAGCTGCGATGACTGCTGTCTGCACCGCTCGCTGCTGACAAATAAGAAAACTCTCGTTCTATCTGGATTGACCTTCGCTAATCAAACTCTCCCTACGCCTTGATGAAGTCAAGGACTCCTATTCACCCCTAGTCTAACTACTGGCGTGTTTCACCGGTCAGATAACCAGTCCACCATGATGCCACTCAAAAATTCGCTCGCAGGCATTTAACTATAACTCTGTCCGTTCACACCGCACAATAAGTGTGGCGGCCAACACAGTGGACAACACTTAATCGCAAGAACTCAATATAGAGTCGCACTCCGATTCGCTCTTGACAGAGGTGCTCTCCCAGTGAAGTACTGAGGAGAGACTTGTTTCTTGCTCTTTGAGTACACGTACGAGCGCACACGCTGTCGTTACGTGTTCTCGCTCCAAGAGCGACAACAGAATGGCCCCTCTCCACACCAGATGTGAAAGGGTATATCTTTCGGTCTCTTCCATTACTCCTTCACCTCAAGGCGTCAGGAATATCGTCTGCCAATCAGCATTGCTCTTCTAAAACGGGAGAATGACGTTTCGTTTAAGGCGACCAATCCGGAAACTGTAGCATTGGCGTTTGGCGTTTGCTGTCTCCCTGTGAAACCTCTGAAACTGCGTGCTATATTTGTAAAGAATGCGTAGGCTGCGCGCTCCCACACAATGTAGCGGAATTTGCTTTTAAGCCGAACACAATGTCGTTCTCCCTTTCACTCGGGCAAACGCTGTCTGCTCTATGGGCGGTTGCCGGCCGACGTAGATAGGTCGACTCGTCCTCTGAAAGGACCGACCTCCTGGCATGCAGTTTGCCTCTCCTGAAGTAAAAGATTTTGTGACCGTTGTGTCTTGAATGTGTGTGTACGCCAGCCTCGAGTATTTCAACCTCGGTGCGCATTTGCGATTTACTCGTTATTTGCATATCGTTTACATGAATTCATACAACATTGACTTTATCTCATCGAGTTTGGGTTCGAATGAACCGTCTTGATGTGAGGAATAAGATTGTGAGGGCGGAATATGTAAGCAATGAAGCTCAGGAGACCACGACATCTTACAACCTAACAAATAATGCTCAAATTTTTGCATACCAAACACGATAGCCAGTGCCTCTAATTCCGAAATTACATAATTTCGCTCATCAAGTTGCAGTGAACGACTTGTGAAGGTGATTCTTTTATGTACCTCTAGATCGCCTTTTTCTTCATCTGAAACACCTCCACTGCCATCCCATAACCACTTGCATCAACTGACATGCAAAAGGGGTTTGAAAAATCTGGATGGTTTAAAAGCAGATTACTTATCAAATACTTTTTTAATTCTTCAAAAGCGGATAGGATATTTTCAATCCAAGGTCATGGGGTATTCTTCGACAAATTGAGTAGACAAGTGTATTAAACAGAATCCAAATAAACCAAGCACTGATCTGAGCTGCTTTTTATTTCTGGGTGCTTCAAACTTTTCAGTGACTGATAATTAGGAGGGATCAGGTAATATACCATCCCTGCTAATTTCATGGCCAAGAATTTTATTTCATGTCTGACACTGTCTTCTCTAAATTAGTTTCATACCTCCTTCTTCTATACCTTCTAGTACCCTGTCAACTAGATATGTTCTTCCCAGGTGGGAGTTGCCAACAATGTATCATCTAGATACATAGTTACGTGATCTAACAATTTCTGCCCCAAAATGTTAGCCATTACTCTTACAAAGGCACACGCAGAAATATTTAATCCAAATGTGATTACTTCATATTGGTAGCACACCCCTTCATACAAAAGGGCTGTATGTATACGTGATTCTTTCGCCAGGGAAAATTCCAGTATCCACAAGTTATGTCCATAGGTGTAAGATACCTAACTCCTCGGAACATTTGACAGTTCGTCTATATTTTGGGAATGGTCACTCTCACTTATTACAATGTCATTTAGTCAGTGTACGTCCAGTACTAATCTAACGCTTCCGTCCAGCTTAACAGCTTAAGCACAACCACAAGAGGATTATTTTATTCACTAATTGCTTGTTCAGTGGCATCCCATGACAACATAAGTTGAGTTTCTTTCTTAACCTCTTGCTTTCTCGAAACATGTATCTGATAAGGTTTCTTGAAAAATACCAGCCCAGGCTTTACATTCAAATGGCACTCATACCTTCTAACTTCATTAGGGGGCCGGTCGGAGTGGCCGAGCGGTTCTAGGCGCTACAGTCTGGAACCGCGCGACCGCTACGGTCGCATGTTCGAATCCTGCCTTGGGTATGGATGTGTGTGATGTCCTTAGGTTAGTTAGGTTTAAGTAGTTCTAAGTTCTAGGGTGCTGATGACCTCAGAAGTAAAGTCCCATAGTGCTCAGAGCCATTTGACCCATTTTTCACTAGGGGTTCAAAAATGGCTCTGAGCACTATGGGACTCAACTGCTGTGGTTATCAGTCCCCTAGAACTTAGAACTACTTAAACCTAACTAACCTAAGGACATCACACACATTCATGCCCGAGGCAGGATTCGAACCTGCGACCGTAGCAGTTGCACGGTTCCTGACTGCGCGCCTAGAACCGCGAGACCACCGCGGCCGGCTCACTAGGGGTATTGGAGAATACATTGTAATGATTAGTTCATATTTCCCTTAATTCTGCTCTCTGTTTATCAGAAAACTGATTTATTGACTGTACCTTAGCCTCTATTTCTTCTGGGATATAGTTCTCTTCCGCATTAGCATCTTGCACGCTATCACCGAATTCAGTATCTTCCTGCAAGTGTCCCTTATTCCTAATTACTCTAACTGACAGTTCCCATGCTTCAATATTACTGTCTATATAATGTCCTATGAAAGGTTGTGTAATTAAACAAGAATCAGGTAAGGTTAATACTAAGTGGTTCTGGTCACAATCAAATCTTCCTTGATGTTTTGTTAAGAGACCTGTGCCAATTAACATCTCCATATTTAAACTGAGCACGATTAAATAAGAATGACCTATTATTATGTCAACTATACCAATTGGTGTCAAATCTTCGTGCTGTACTGGTCTAGAAACTTTCCCATTGCCACCTATTAGTCTTAAGCCGCTTACTTTCATGACAGTTAATTCACTCTTATTAGGAATAGAATCAATGACTGTTTGGGACAAAGCACTTGCTTCACTGCCACTGTCAGGAAGACAACGCACTGTTACTCCTGAGATGTTAGTTTTTATAACAGGGTGACTTGTTGTAGTTTGAACAGTCTTCTAATAAATCCTTTTCAATCTGTTTCTGGCTAAAGTAATTCTGTTCAGTTCCAAGTACATTTACACTCAGATTCACGGGGCCATCAGTCTGTACATTCTCAGCTTCCTTTTCCAACATGTCGACCAATTTTAAATTAAAGCATTTGACGACTTCCTGTACTTTCGTTTGCTGCACATCAGCTAAACTACTCTCTACCTCTCAGCAACTGCGTCCCTGCGCGACACTGCTGTCTATAACGATTTTACAGTTTGTGGGAAGTCAATGCAGCTGATAGGTTTCTTGATCTCATTATTATTGCTACTCACTGCATCCATTAACTCCTCCTCTTCAAAACCTTGCAAAACTCACTGTCTCCTCTACCGAAACGTTAGCCTTCAGATTGCCATTATTGTCGAAGATGTAAGTCTTTATCTTCGCCCTTATCTGAATCAAACACGTTAATCTGTTCCTCCCTATTATCTGTAGCGTTTGTGTGTCAAAAATACTGTCAGCTATATAGTGAGATTGATTTAGCACATCTCTGGTACTCTCTGTTCCTGTTTCATCATCCCTGTTATCGGGGTGAGTGTGTTGACTGACGGTGTCGTGTTTTTATTTCTGACCATATTACTGTTTCCGCTTGGTGAGCACCAGTTTCCTCGTAGACTTACATTCCCGCATGCAACCTCTTGTGTTCATTCGATTCAGAATCCGGTCGGATAGCGTTCTGCTCTCCGTTTTGTCGCAACTGTACGTTATTTACATTTCTGCCTTCGCGGCTGTCCACCTCCTCTTCCTCAACCAAGGTCTTGACCACGATAATTAGGTCGTGTATTCTGAACCACTATACTTCTATCATTCACGTTTCCACTGTCATTATTCCGGTAGTTTAGATTATTGTTAGAAGATCTATTTTTATTTTGCATCTGCTGCTCAACAGAAACTACTCATTCAACTCGCTCCAGATACTCAATGAACCTATCGACATTGATTCTTTTTTGGCAATACCGAGGCAGCTTACCTTCTAGTCTCACAATTATCGTTTCCCGTTTCATCTTCTCTGTCAGATGTGACAGCCGTTAAACCCACTTTCTAGAAAACTCTTTAACTGATTCACGACCTGGAGCAAACCGTTTACCATCCATCGTCACACAGCTTCCGAGGATGTATTTCGGATAGATTGCACTATCCGAAAATATCACTTTATTTTCCATGGATGGTTTAAGGATGCAGACATTTCCAGATCAGGAACATAGCTGCTGAAAGAGTTATTACTGATGACAAATGATAGATAAGCATTTTCAACTGCTTCTGGCGAGCATAATTGTCAGTTCTGGGAACATCGGAACTTCGTATACTTCTTCCATGGACTGGAAGAGCTCCAGTTTGCCAAGAAAACTGGCATACTCATCTTTCTCTTTAAATGTTCTCCATGTTTCTTTACAAGCCCAGTCCAAGTGTGTTACTTTCTCTACAAAATTGGCTAAGTATGCCTGTCTGGAAATAAATCCATTACATGCTATTTCTGCTTGTTCGATGAAAACTGACGTGATAAATTGGCTGGCTGCAACAATTTCTGATCAGCTGTGAAAGTGTGCGTATTCCAAAAAACGTGGTTCATACGTACTCAATAGCTTCTGGATCATCACGTCACTCGCGAAATATTGCGCTGAAAACTCTATATCATTATTTCTTATATATCTAATAAATATTAGTAGTACCGAAATAGAGATATCAGAGTATGAAATGCAGTGACTAAACCATAATCGAATACTTTTTGATTTTGCCTCTCAGAAATTTTTATGCTACCAATACTGATAGGCTGAGAACAGCTACATTATAGGGAGGCCGTCTACACACTAACATCGACCGAGTTTTGATATGCAAACAAGACGGTGGTGGAAAGTTAGTCACCAGAGGCATGCAGTATATGTAACACATACTACGCGCCTAGAGCTGTCAGGGTCCCCGCACATTTCTGCTTATTTTTTTCCGGCGAAAAATTTAACGTCCGCAGTTT
The DNA here is from genome assembly GCF_023864345.2 of Schistocerca serialis cubense. Lineage (NCBI taxonomy): Eukaryota > Metazoa > Arthropoda > Insecta > Orthoptera > Acrididae > Schistocerca > Schistocerca serialis. Next base: position 638,930,317 of record NC_064638.1, read on the forward strand.
TAAACTGAAAATAATAACACTTTATTGGATTATATGTGCAGCGACGAGCAGTATTTTTAAAGCACTGTGTAGAATAGATCATTGACTAAATTTGGGTATTGTCTAAAGTTTGAAGAATTTATTGGCACAATTTTATTTTATTGTTTGGCGCAAGAGTTTTATTAACACGCTCTGTTCCAACATGGTCATCTGTAAATTATTACGAACGTGCGCCACAACATTGCCGACAGAAATTATTCGCTATACGCTCTTAAAACTAGAAATAGTTGGTTGACGGGAGCCGCTAATCGAAACACTTGGGTAACCAGACTGTTCCCTCGAGTCTGTCAGCTCTTATTTTGGAATAATGTTAGCGAGAATCAGGTACCAGCAGTGGTGTTTTTCACCCGGTTTCATATTCCTTTTCTTAATTTCTAGTTCAGGCACAGTGTATCTTTACAGTATACTTGTCCTTCAAGGTTCAATGTATTTCTATAAGTTCCCACGATGATTTAACCCCATGATGCTTAATTGCTCCCGCTCAATGCCGTAGTGTAAGGTTTCCAGCTCCTTTCACTAAGCACAACCTATAGTAATGTTTCGCGAATGGTGTATCACGATGTTTTAGTGTGTGCCATAGTCCCATAGAATTTGCCACAAAATTTTGTTGCATCGAGATATCCCTAAACTTCATACACTTATAACACGTAAAACGTAATTTTAATTAAAATTCGATACAATCTGCGCATAGCAGCACCTCCAACTAGGGCAACTATCAGTTCAACTTGATAGTAAATAGAGTCTTGGTAAAAATCAGGAACAGTGATTACCTAAATCATACTTTCTGAAAACATCCTAGTCACTTAAGTATGAAGTTTATGTCAGCCAATGCTCATATGAACTGTTTAATATCTATACTGGATCAACTGACTAGTCATCATGAATAACTGTATACAAAATAAGAAACAGTAAAGCAGACACACAACGCATATGCGTTAGTAAATTAATAAACACCGACTACACTACACCTCTGCATCATGCTACGAATCAGTCGTCAGTGTGTAAGATGATACAGTTTTCTTATACAGGGTGCTCCATTGATCGTGACTGGGCCAAATATCTTACGAAATAAGCGTCAAACTAAAAAACTATAAAGAACGAAACTTGTCTAACTTGAAGGGGGAAACCAGATGGCGCTATGGTTGGCCCGCTAGATGGCGCTGCCATAGGTCAAACGGATATTAACTGCGTTTTTTAAAATAGGAACCCCCATTTTTATTACATATTCGTGTAGTGAGTAAAGAAATATGAATGTGTTAGTTGGACCACTTTTTTCGCTTTGTGATACATGGAGCTGTAATAGTCACAAACATATGGCTCACAATTTTAGACGAACACTTGGTAACAGGTACGTTTTTTTAAATTAAAATACAGAAAGTAGGTACGTTTGAACTTTTTATTTCGGTTGTTCCAATATGATTCATTTACCTTTGTGAACTTATCATTTCTGAGAACGCATGCTACTACAGCGTGATTAACTGTAAATACCACATTAATGCAATAAATGCACAAAATGATGTCCGTCAACTTCAGTGCATTTGGCAATACGTGTAACGACATTCCTCTCAACAGCGAGTAGTTCGCCTTCCGTAATGTTCGCACATCCACTGACAATGCGCTGGCGCATGTTGTCAGGCGTTGTCGGTGGATCACAATAGCAAATATCTTTTTCCCATAGAAAGAAATCCGGGGACGTCAGATCCGGTGAACGTGCGGGCCATGGTATGGTGCTTCGACGACCAATCCACCTGTCTTGAAATATGCTATTCAATACCGCTTCAACCGCACGCGAGCTATGTGCCGGACACCCATCATGTTGGAAGTACATCGCCATTCTATCATGCAGTGAAACATCTTGCAACAACATCGGTGGAACATTACGAAGAAAGTCAGCATACGTTGCACCATTTAGATTGCCATCGATAAAATGGGGCCAATTATCATTCCTCCCATAATGCCGCACCATACATTAACCCGGCAAGGTCGCTGATGTTCCGCTTGTGGCAGCCATCGTGGATTTTCCGTAGCCCAATAGTGCATATTATGCCGGTTTACTTTACCACTGTTGTTGAATGACGCTTCGTAGCTAAATAGAACGCGTGCAAAATATCTGTCATCGTCCCGTGATTTTGTCTTGTGCCCAGTGGCAGATCTGTACACGACGTTCAAAGTCGTCGCCATGCAATTCCGTGCATAGAAATATGGTACGGGTGCAATCAATATTCAAATGGTTCAAATGGCTCTGAGGACTATGGGACATAACATCTGAGGTCATCAGTCCCCTAGAGTTAGAACTACTTAAACCTAACTAATCTAAGGACATCACACACATCCATTCCCGAGGAAGGATTCGAACTTGCGACCGTAGCAGTCGTGCGGTTCCGGACTGAAGTGCCTAGAACCTCTCGGCCACCTCGGCCGGTGCAATCAATATTGCTGTAGCATTCTCAAAACCGACATTTTTGAGATTCCCGATGTCGTCCAGGATACCAAGCAGCGTACTTAGCACACGCCCGTTGGGCATTTTTATCACAATAGCCCTACATCAACACGATATCGACCTTTTTCGCAATTGGTAAATGGTCCATACACGCAGTTTAATTTTTCACTGTCATTAAGGTTGATAAGCGAGGGGTTACACGTGGCGACCTGGTGACAGGACAATCTTCAAATTTGAGGTTGTTCTGGACACGAATTTTGCATTGTGCAAATCTCGTAACAAAGTACTGGTTACGAACAGGCCGTTACGTCAGCGAGAATAAGTAGTGGTTGTAATCTTAATTATATTTGAGATTTGGCATTTATATTGAAAATTATTAAATCGAGTGAAGGCAACAATTACCAAAATTTGGTAGACTTGGATACGGAACAAACGGTCGAACAGTGGCAAATGCGCACCGCGGTACCCATTGTTCAGGGACAGGCGGCTAGCATGAAAGACGCGACCGCCGAAACGCAACAAAGAGCAGAAATGGAATTCCAAACTTTAGAAAATGTTTCGGAATCGGAAGTGAAAATCAAATCTGAATGTTTCGGAATCGGAAGTGAAAATCAAATCTGAACCCCTTGATGACGAATACGGGGGGACAATTAAAGAGGAAGCCGCTACGGAACCGGTAGTTTCCGGGAATTTAACTGATTTATTGAATGTTTTGATTAACGAAATCAAGAGTCAATCGGCAGAAATTAAAGCTCAGGCTGCCAAGCAAGAAGCTCAGTCTGCCAAGCAAGAAGCTCAGTCTGAAAAAATTGAACGGAAGCTAGACAATCAGAACAAAGCTATTATTGCTGTTAACAACAATGTTGAAGTTGTTTACACAAAAGTTGATAAAATCAGAGAAGATATTGTTATGATTAATACCGAAATCGGTAATCTTAAACAGGAAATGATAGGCGTTCAGGCGGAAATTGTGTGCATAAATACTCATTTTTATTCCGAAATTAGCAGAATCGAGAAAAGTGTAGGAGAAGCAGTTGCTCCGAACATCGAGAATAAGGTGGCGGAACAAATTCAATTAGTCAAAAATGAGGATCAAAAGAAGGTGGAAACTTTAAAGGCTTTAGTATCCGAAGTAGATACCAAAGTGAGGAAGCAGGCTAATACCTGCGAAGAGAAAAAGGGGGAAGTGGAAACGCTTGCGACAACCACTTGCCAAGTAATTACGAGAGTTTCGGAATTAGAAAAGAAACTTGACGAAAAACAGAGCTATGTGCCTATCTGTGCACATAGTTCGGAATTGTTGACGAAAGAGGAGCGGTTCGACCCCTTGAAAAAAGGCCGTATACACGCGACGGATTTCATTAAAAATTGTGAAAGAGTTTTACCCAGATCATGGACTAATGAGAGAAAAATTAATGCGATTATTGACGTGTTGGCTGGTGATGCCAAGCATTGAGGCTTAAACGTCAACATCACGCACCTGACTTTCGACGAGTTTAAAAATTTGTTTCTGGCTGAATACTGGTCAGAGCAAAAACAACAAAGTGTCTGGCGCGAATTTGTCGTATCGAGGCCTTTCGATGCGAATTAGCGCCGCTCGATGACGGAGTTTTGTGAGGGTTGGATCAGCAAGTTGGAATATTTGTGTCATCGCCGCACGGAATCCGAAATAGTCTGGGAACTCTACAAGAAGCCTCCAGATGATACAAAACGATACGTAGGAAGCAATTACAAGACAATCAATGATTTCCTGGAAAGAGTTGAAGAAGACGAGGACAATTGGCGCAATAATCGCGATAGTGGTAGAGGCCGTGGTAACAACAATGGGTACCACAACAACCACAACAACGATAACCATGGAAACAATGCATACCGCTACCTTGGCAGCAATAACAGTAGTTGTTCGGACTGTAATAACAATCGGTACAATGCAAATAATAACAGGAATGACGGAAACCAGTATCATACTAACGTGATACGGGCTTCACAGAATAGTAATAACGCCAGAGGGTGTGATAAGCCGCCTCAGCAGTATCTGGGGAGCGTATCTGCTGGGACGAGATAGGGAAACCATTAGCCGCGCCGGTGAGGGGCCGACCGGGCGTGGAGAAATTTTGGCGGCCCAATAACAGGAGAAAACCCAGGTGTCGTCGTTATGAAAATTCCGTGTGGAATAATCAACGGCGGGCGAGTGTGCCAGTTGTAGACACGGCAGTAGAAAATACATTCACTGTCAGTGAGAACAATTTAAGTAGTGTTCCGGAAATCGATTATAAAGTGGCAGCTGTAACACCTACAGCGGAACTGGAGATTGAGTTTAAGAACGATTCGCAATTGTTGAGAGAAGATCAGATGTCAGATAACACGTCCGTCATCGAGGGAGGGGATGCAGAGAGGGATGAGGTCTGGTTAAGGCAGTTCGGTCGCTTATACGACGAACTAAGAGATTATAGGGGCCTGTACGGGAGAAGTGTTTATGGGGAGCGCGGGCAGGACTTGCCGCGTCTCGTCCCGCAGGAAGATAGTGTTTGTGAAGTGATAAAAAGTTCTGGCCCTAACCGGCAGACTTTACCAGAAATAGTTGATGTTAATGAGGAGCACGAGCAAGATTCGTCGTGTTTAGTCCCGCAGGAGTTGGATGTTGAAGTAGTAACGGAAAGTTCTGGCCCTGACCGGCAGACTTTACCGAAAGTTATAGTGTTAGAAGTGGCCGACCCATCCGACGCAAAACTCCAGTTTAAACATTGCGAAAGTAGTGAGGAGAAAGATTACGAGAATTTTAGTAATAGCCGGACACGATTGGTAGAAAAGCACGTAGATTACAGCGTGTATGAGGTTAGAGCTGACGTTATACGGTCAGACGGTAGCAGTGTGGGTTGCGCAGATCCAGAGGAAGTAATTGCAGATACTACTGGGCACATTCCTCCAGGTAGATTGGCAGATGAGATCAATCTGACCAAAGAGGAATCAACGAAGGTGACAATTAGTGAATTGATAGCAAAGCAACATTCACTAGTTGACGAGTTACAGGAAAAGGTTTCGGTATTGGAGGCGAAGCTACAGACTAAGCCTCAGGACAAACGTGTTGAAATTAAAACTGTATGTGAACAGAGGCTGAAGAGGCCGCCAGATAAGCCGGATTTAGGATCACAGCCGGCTGGTTTTTTCTGGAATGACCTGGATATAGACGAGGATTTACTGTGGGAAAATAAAGAAACAGTCGAGGACAAGTGTAGACAGATAGTAGTGTCTGTTAATATGCACGACCTACAACTAAACATGTTGATTGACACCGGTGCAGAATTTAGTGCTGTGTCTGGGAAAATATTTGAGTTACTGAAAGACAGACCTGATATCGTAGTTATGCCAGCAACATGAGTGAAAATTATCGGTGCTACTGGGAAGGCCAGTAAACCGGTCACAAAACAGATTTTTGTCAACTTCGAGATATGTGGGGCACGATTTAAACAAGAGTTTGTCGTCGTGCCAGACTTAACTACGGAAGTAATTATCGGGTTAGAATGGCTATTAAGGTTCTGTGCAGTGATTAATTGCGAAAGCCAAACTTTGACATGTACGTCACAAGATAAAACAATAGTAGTTAGATTTGACGAGGCAGGAGACGGTGCGCATAGGCAATACCAGCCTATACACATTGTTAACTGGCCGGATGGTATTGACGTAGGTATGAATTTGAACTACTGTAATGTGAGGAATCTCGGCATTGACAATAGTGTAGAAAGTGAATTGGCAAGTATTGTAGACAGTGTGTCAAACGTAACACACGAACACAGACGAGGCCTGTATTAAGAGATAATGAGGAATAAGAGTGTGTTTTCAGACAAACAGGGACTTGTGGAAGGATATAAATGCAAGTTGCATGTAATTCCACACGAACCATTCTTCGTGAGACCGTATGCTATACCGCTGTCCAAAAAGGAAGCAGTGCAACGGGAGATAGAAAAGATGATCGAATGGGGAGTGATTGAAAGAAGTACGAGTCCATACAATAACGGTTTGGTCATTGTAGCAAAACGGGATGGTAGTGTGGGTATTGTGATTGACGCACGCACGTTGAATAGGGTCGTTCAACGCGAAACAGACAGACCAGAGAGTATGGAGGAGATTTTGCAACGGTTTTTTGACGTTAAGTTCATGACTAGCCTCGATCTGACGGCTAGTTACTGGCAAATAGAACTCGACGAAGAATCTAGGCCATACACCGCCTTCTTGTTTGCGGGCAGGTGTTATCAGTATAGAGTACTGCCGTTTGGACTTAATATATCTGTGTCCGTATTCATCAGGGCCCTAGATAAAGTGCTAGGACCGGCTTTGAGTTCAAGATTAACTGTATATGTTGACGACCTATTGTTGGCCAATGCCACTTGGCATGACCGTTGTGACCTGTTAGATGAAGTTTTTAGAGCATTGCGCCGTGGCGGAATGACTCTAAAGCTAAAGAAATGCGAATTTGTGAAGCAGGAACTGAAATTTTTAGGGCATGTAATTACCACTGCTGGTATGACGAAGGACCCAGAGAAACTAGAGGCAATAAGGAATTGTCCTCCACCCAAGTCTAGGAAACAGTTAAAAAGTTTTCTAGGGCTCACAGGATTTTACCGTAAATTTGTAAAAGGACAAGTGTTTAATGATGAAAATTTGAATAACCTCTTACGCAAAAATGTTCCGTTTGTGTGGACTGACGGGTGTCAGGCCGCTTTCGAGAGATTAAAAGACGAGTTGTTAAGATCTAACATACTATTTCATCCTGATTTATCGCTACCCTTCCATCTGGGAACGGATTCGTCGATTTACGGGGTGTGGGTAGAGCTGTTCCAAGAAGTTGGTAAAGGAGAGGATAAGGAACACCGGACGATAGCGTTCGCGAGTCGAACTTTATCAAAAAGTAAGCGAAACTACACGATTTCTGAGAAAGAGTGTTTCGCTATCGTGTGGGGATTCAAGAAGTTCTAGGGTTACCTATGGGACCGTAAGGTGAATATTCATACGTACCATAAGGCGCTCACTTATCTGAAGGATTGTAAACTACTTCACGAAAGACTGACTAGGTGGTCGCTGTATTTACAGCACTTTAACTACGACATCTGTTACGTAAAATGGAACGACAATTGCGTAGCGGATGCGCTATCGCGGTTGCCCGAGTCTAATCAAGATGTATTGAAAGATGAGGCAGATGGAGTGGTCAAATTATACTATTTTAAAGAAGTTGAGGGACATAAATTAATAGTGAACATCTGTAAGAATCTACGTCGTCATCAGAACGAGGACGGTTGTTTAAATATGGTGAAAACACGATATGACGAAAGGAGTCCAGTAGGAGAGAAATTAAGGAAGTATTACAAGATATACGATCATATCTTGTACATACGTAAGGGTGAAGATAGTAATATTTGGCGGGTATGCTGGCCCACCAAATACGTCACGGAAGTAATAGACTACTACCATTTGGCGTATGGTCACTGTGGACCAATGAAATGTACGGAAAAGCTGAGTGAAGTAGTACATTTTAACAACATGTTAAAACGCGTTGCTGACAGAGTGAAAACTTGCGATTTATGTCAAAAGGTGAAGGTTACCAACTGTACGAGTCGTGGTCCCATGCAAAGTATAAGGCCTAACGACACCTTTGAATTACTGTGCGTGGACTTGTACAAACCTTTGCCCAAGTCATCAGGAAACTTTGCCTACATTTTAGTAGTGCTAGAAGCTTTTTCCAAGTTCATCAAACTATACCCGATTAGGAAAGCTACAGCCAAAGTGGTCTATAGCAAGCTTGTGAACCATTATTTTGTTCATATTGGTAAGCCCAAGGCGATTCTATCAGACAATGGGGCACAATTTACTTCTAAGTTATGGAATGAAGGCATGGTAAGTAATGGGGTCGAAGTGATCCATATTTCAGCTTACTGTCCGGCTGGAAATCCCGCTGGGAGGTATATGCGCGAGCTAGGCCGTCTTTGCTGTACCTATTGCCATCACAACCATAGGGCATGGGGCAAATATGTAGCAGAATTTGAGAGAATTACGAACACCTTGAGACATGAATCTACGGGATTTTCTCCAGAGGAAATCCTGTTAGATGACAGAAGTAAAAGTCTAGTGGAAGAGATAATCAAATTCCCTCCACGGATTGACATTAGTATTGGTGTGAAAAAAGATCGTTTGCGAGAAATAATGAAGCTAAAAGCCGATGCTCGCATACGTCGTCATGACGCTAAAGCGCGTTTTGCTAAGTTTGCAATCGGAGACTTAGTACTTGTAAAAGCTCATGAGAAATCGAGCGAGATAGACAATGAAATCTCTAAATTTAAGTTTGTTTATAATGAACCATATAAAGTCATTGGTATACCTCACACAAATGCTTATTGCTTAGAGTATCCAAGCTCAGGAAAATTATTAGGTATACGGAACATTGTAGACTTGAAATTGTACCAACCAAGGATTGATTAATACCACAGAATAGGTAATTTGTACAGTATGTAAATATAGAGTGTATTATTTAACGATTTGCTAGATTGCCATGCTTTTGCCTGACCAAGAGGACATTAGAGAAATTGTAATTAATAAGTAATTAATTTTTACTAAATGATTTAACAGAGAGTGATTATTTATCAATTGAAAAATCCAAGCTGCTAGTTTAAGTTTTCAGCTGAGTCACAGTACATTGAGCAATGTAAATATGATTTTGTAACTAGCTGTAAGATTTCATGAACATGTGTTTTACTAGTCATTGCCGATGTACTTAGACGCTGTTTTAAGTTTCCGGCTAGTACATGCTTGTGATGATGGACAGTGTTGAGTTATCCACTGTGATAGTGTTAATGGACTCCTTGAGATTACTCGGGAGTGAGTTTTTCCGAAAGAATTCAGTGAAACGGACGTTCTGGAAATGCCATTACACAGGCAAGTGAGATCAAGCGTGCCGCATAGGTGGGCGCAACAATACTGGCGAGGCGGAGCCGCTGTCGGCTCTTGTGCTGCTGTCGGCATTCTTTGTACTTGCGGGTACGAAAGGTTGAATAGTTTTTCTTCCCGGACAGCTGATGTGAATGAATTCTGCTGTCAATATTTATGTTTTTTTCGATCTGCTGAATATTATTTTCTTGTTTAGCGTTAAGTGGACTCTCATGTCGAGAATATTAATTATGAAAAGGTTACGTAAAAATGTGTATTCTATGTAATTAATTATTAATTTGCGTATTTTGATATACCTGTTATTTATGACCATGTACTCTGGTTAATTTTGTAAATATAACTCCATTTCTTGATACTGTTAGGAATTTTGACGATTTTAGAATAGCTAAACCAATTTCTATGTTTTCTATGACTTTTAATATGTTGTGCAAGATGACAGAGTGGAATAAGATTAGGAGTGTCTCCACTCAATTATTATGGTCTAAAAATTGATTTATGCTTAATTAGACGAATGCTAAAATGTGTTGATGTTTTGAGCATATACATTTCCGCTGTTTCTTTTTTGGGACATTTTCTGAGTCTTTTTAGGTTACACTAACATCCTCAGACAATGTGGGGCACGTGTAACGCCGGAAATGCATATCCTCCTATTTCCATCTATTGTACTATAATTTTTTTCCTTGTTTTGTTACCTCAAGATATGACATTTCTGTGTCTTTATATATTGTAATTGTTTTAATATTTGTATATATATATTTATGCATTTATGTCGATGTATAATTTGTTGTTTTGTAAATATTATTTCTATTTTTACGCTGGGTCTTGCCTGGGGAAAACTATGCTATCGAACGAATACATCGATAGGTCGTGTGGAGAACGAAAGTGTTTAAGATCTTTGGTAGTGTTAACTCTGCCGCATGGAGCGCGGGCAGAGGGAGAGTCTGGCTGAGTAGTGCGGTTGAGCAGGTGGGTTGTGTGGCGCTCCCGCGAGTTGCCGCGCTTTCGGGGTTTGGCAGCATGTAATTGCGATCGACTTGCTATGATAGTTTCTGACACGGTGTCGCGGACGGGAAGCATTAGCTGGCGCACATCAAGAGCCCGTTTCGCCTGGCGACCGTGTCGAGAAGAAGGCGCGCCAACATCCAGCTTCTGCAACGGCGACGGCCGACAATGAGTGACTGTCGCCACCTCCTCGATCGACGACTTCAAACCTTCAATCAACCAACAAGGAAACTGGTAGGACGTAAAGTTTTAGAACTGTATGGCAGACCTCACCTTTTCAAACTGTTCCATTTTCGTAACTATAATTACAGCAACTTAGCATGAACATTTGTCGCTCATTGTCCCAATTGCATTACTAAGCAGGGTCCCTTCCTTTTCCGGAATGAACCCGAGTGTCGTTGAAATTCAAACGCCAACATTAAAGTAATATTATTCCATTTCACTGCTTTAATTTCAAAGTTCAGTTAAAGTATTCGTAGCTGGTTACAATATTTAGATTACACAAGCACAAATTTAGAGTGCGAGTTTTGTTACCATATTTTAGCTTACCTTTGACTGCAGCTCAGCTTGGTACGTACTAAATTTTACTATTGTTAATTGTTCAGAATCATTTAATTCAAGTTCAAAGTTAAATCTCTTATTTCTAAATTGCGTAGATTCAAGTAGCTTTTGAAATGATTGTTGAGGTAGCCCAAGAGTAACCGTATTTTACTGAATTTCGATGTGCTTCAGAAACAAAGCTCACTATTAATTTCAGTCACTAAATTAACTTTCAATTTTCCGGTTTTATTAATTCTTTTGCTAAATTAAGTTAGAGTGTAGCGAAATTTATTACTTCTGACAAACTTTCAGTTTTCACACTACACGTGTCAACCTTCAGTTGCCACGCTTCTAGTGCTAATTATATGTGTAATAACCTTTCTTTTTCAGTTACTATAGTAATTGTCCATAGGACTGGCGACCGTAATTTCCCCCAAATCTCAAATATCTAATTACCGCTAGTTAATTGTTAACGTAACGGCCGCACATTTACTTTCTTTATTAACTTTACCCCTTTTCAAAATTAATTTCCACCAGTTTCATTCGCATTTTTCCTTTCATTTAGATGTAACCCTTTCCTCCCTCTTTACCGACAGATTAACTTCGGTGACGATTGCTTTTCCCAAATTTCCATTAGGTACACGCGGTTTAATTTTTCACTGTCATTAAGGTCGATAAGGAGGGGGAGGTTACAACCCCTCTTCAAATACCTATTTTAAAACTCTTCATGAATATTCCCTCATATCTACAAGGTCAGCCTGCCGTAAGCCATCCAAACCTTTAATCCTAACATGCCTACAAGGGTACGTTTTGCGTGCTGATTTGTGCAGTTCTCGAACTACTGTCTCATACTCATACGATTATACCTCTCTCTACGCTCTGAAGTTAGTGAGACAACCTATTTCTAATCAGCGTTATTGCCCGCAGCAGCTGATACTATGAGCAGTCGTAGTCGATCTGTTATCTCATTGAGGTTGTCATAGTACATATACTCAGGATATGGTGCTGACTCTTTTATGCTGGATGTCAATACCATCACCACTGCTATACTGTCCTTCTAATAATAATGGTTTTCAGATATCTCTGTATTTTGCACTGGGTTCGTTTCCTTCTATTCTGTGCAAACTAGTCAATTGTAGTATTTCGCCGTACTCCAGATCTTTGGGTGGAAATTTTACTGTTCTTGAGGGTTTTAGGAGAAAGAGGTTCACTAGATCAGGTGTTCCTTGAAATTCCCTACCCCCTACCTGCACTGGCTTTTTTTTCATTTAAAGTTACACGCTGTGTGCCAAACGTGAATGGCTTTTTACCATTGACATCGAATGTTTTGTCTATTCTAGTGTCACTATGATGGTTAATGAAACCGGCAATAATGTCATTGCCGTCATAGTATAATTTTGCTGATAATTCATAGAGAGATTCAGCAACTGGTTTAAACATTTCTCATAGTGCCTGCTCCCTAGCCAAATGTCTTAACCTCAGCAACCGCAACTTCTCTAGAACGGTCTTCCAAACAGCGATGACCTTATGCTTAGTTGACATCTCGCTGTACACACAAAAAAAAAGTTTTGCATCACCTCGGTTCCGAGTGTTCTGGAACCTGTACAGAAAGTTGGAATAAAGATCAACATAAACATCATTTACGCCTTTTCACTGCTCATGAAAACCACACATTGCATGTTGTACCACCATACAGCGAGACCCACAGAGGTGGTGGGTAGACCAGGCTGCTGTACACACCGGAACCTCTAATACTCAGCAGCACGTCCTCTTGCATTGGTACACTTGACAGCAAAAAAAGTGGGGCACTGCCGAATACAACCAACATAACGTAGCTGTGTTGCAGGTCCTCTAAACACCAAAACCCCATGGGGTACAGTCGTTTGACTACACACAATGGGTACCGCAAGAGACTACTAAGAGACCAAAGGTCTTTATGGCAGTCAGTATAAGTGTCAACTAACATCGTCATACAAAACGTATTAGAAAACACGTTCTTAGCGTTGAGACACCCCATAACACTCATAGTCTAACCTTAATTACAACAAGTGACATTCCAATAGCTCTGAGAAAACGGATTATTTTACATGTATCATACAGTAATCCTTAGTCAAAATTAAATACTTGAGACAATATATGGAGTTACAAAGCTGTACGACAACTGGAAAAAAGTTTTTCGCTCTCTAAAAAGTTTTCCATCCACATGCTGAAGGTCGCTCAACGGCGAGTGGCTCTGGGAACTGGATATTGGACGAACCAGTAGAAAAACGCGATTAACGGCAACAAGCACTCTAAGGAAATCTCAACATTAACAGAGAATCACCAGTAATATCATTGTTCTCGTAACACATCAACAGCTACGTGTACACACATTTGAACTTCAAATGACATGACCAACGTCGTCGTTCTGGTCCTGGATTCAAACCCAGCACCTATAGCCATTGCTAACTAAGCTAAGCTTTGTTTGTGCCTTATTGAGACCCGATCACTAGGCATAAAGAGACGTGAAGTATAGACGATTGCACCAGAATCAGTTATCAATTCAGATCCTGAAAATGAATGACGAAAATGTTTGTACTGAACTGGGAATCCTGTCATAACAGTTACCGTCCAAGGAACTACCCCCAACGACGTTTAATATGGTGTCATTCACAAGGAACAAGGTATGCTCATGTTTAAAATTGAAATGCCGTCATATAAAGCTTGTGATAGGGATGCGAACCCAGGACCTAATCGGATTGTTAACGAAGTACATTCATGCTCAAAAGTATCCGAACTACCTAGATTGCATTTCACCTGATTCCCATGCAACCCACATAACGCAGCTGTCTAGCAGGTCTTCTAATCGCTCCTTGATACAGTCGTTTGACTATTGAAAATGGTTCCAACAAGTCACCACTAGAAAACACTGCTCTGTATCGCAATAACTCAAGATGTAAAGTAATACCACGATACTACAAAAATCAGGGAACACCTCATCACAGATAAGACTGTCCTTAAGGCTTGTAAGCTCGCATTTACTGCAATAATTGACATACCTGAAATGTTACCACTCTCATTATTACGTCAGATAGGTAATGCACGTAGTAAGTTCGTCATATTCATGATTTTCTCTTCAAAGTAACATACCATACTTGTTATTTAACACAAAATGTCATTAAAAAATTACGTTATTCACGAGCAGCTAGTTGAGAATATGTATGAACTTCAAATGAGGCGACGAATCGACTCGTTCTGCATATGGATTCAAACCCAGGTCATGCAAACTAAGATTTCGTGACTGACGGAAATTAACAGTCATTCCTGACTAGGCATAAAGAGAGTGATATACTTCATTTTTAAACAGTATCAGTTGGCAAATATAAACCTTAAATTACATAATCGTAAACCTTTTTAACGGACGCGAATTCCTACCCAGCATCTATTGTCCCTGTTAACGAACTAAGAGAGATGTTCAGTATTGCTTCGTCACAAGTAACTTACTTGAAATGCAGTGAGGTAAAGCTTTGTGTTGGACAGGGATTCGAACCCAGAACCTAATCGGATTGTTATCGAAGCACAATCAACTTTGACATATCGGATTTTCTCGGCAGTATCTAGATGTATAGACTGAAATGACGAGACGAAACATTGATTTTTTCCATCCCAGGACTCCGGCACATATCGCTGTTATACTCTAGAGAAAAGGAACGTTAAGTATGGGTTTGTTACACCAGCAGCGACGTGTGAGCATGTTTGAACTAGAAATAATATGACAAAGAGTTCAGTGCTGACTAGGAATCGAACCCCACACATATCGTTGTTGACTACTCACAAAGAGACGTCAGCTACCGAATTTTTCTCCACCAGCAGCTAGGAATAACATCCTTCAACTTACAGTGATCTCGCAAATAGTTCTGTGTCTCACTGGGAGTCAAAAACGTCAGATATCGTTAGTGTTGACAACGAATGAAAATGCATTAAAAATAAAAATTATTATCCACCAGCGTATAGGTGTTCTCATGCTAGAGCTTGATAATACATAGTGAAAAGTTTAGTGCATGGCAGGATTCCAACCCATTCATGCGCAATATGTGGAGATGTTGAGGAATCTGCAATTTTCAACAAACAAGAAGTTGTAGTCGAGCTGAATTGTCACGAAGGGATCAAATTCCGCGTTAAGGGCGGTCTGAGTTGCATTCCCACTTCAGAATCAATTTTATCGACATACAGAAGCTCAAATAAAAGATGGAATAAGTGTCCTGTGACCCTATAAAGCGTTTGTCACTAGAAATAAATAGCGAGTATAAGAAAGGTTACTGGTGATAGACTTTCTACATGTCGCCACTCCTGACTTTATTGTGGTTCAACCTAATGTCTACTTGGTAGAGAAGGAATATCAAGTTTAATGTGATTTTCAGACCACAATGCCATTATACCTTCTTCACTTGGCGTAGCCAGACGAGAATACAATCTGGCTCTCACCATAAAAAAAAAATGGCGGTAGTTGGAATCGAAACGAGACCATCATCATATGAAACTATCATCAGTCCAACAGACCACCAAACCCTCTTCGCTAAGACTCACTTCTCTACCAGAACACCGTTGCGGCGCACAAGATGAGAATTCTGACACACAGGCTCCCTGTAGTGGTTTGCAGGATGTTCAGTACATCCATTTACTTGGTTGACCGAATCGCCATGAACTAGCTGCCTTGGCTACCCAGTGCATACATTCAACTCTATTTTGTAATCACCGAAATAAAATAACGTAACTGCCACCTACACAGAGCTGCCAACAGTGTAGGATGCAGAAATTTAAATAGGAAGTGTTCCTTTACATTTGAGCTACTCTATTGCGCTATCTGTTTGTTGAAACCATCGTGCAGTGCAAAAGAAATGCTGTAACTGTCTGTCTCTCAGAAGTCTAGATCCGGTCATATGCATTATCTCACAGCACTGTGGAATGCCGAAGTTCTGGAGGAACTGTTGTTCACTTCCAGAGGTGCTGTAGTTACGTCACAGCTAGTAACATAACGGTAAGCGTTGCGCACTGTTGATAAGACGTCGCGTGTTGTATTACATTCGCTACTACATTTTTTTTTTTAAACGCAATTCTGCTGTCTGCTGAAGTTATCAATTTAATGGAACTTTGAACATAATTCTCTTCACTTCTCAACCCAAAATAGTCGCATGTGGAAAAAAGGCTAACTTCTGTGTCATTTTGTTCTTTTCAGGTTTAATAGACGGCCAGGCAGCAGATGCGTCTCGTAGCTTTTGTATTATGTATGGAGAGAGCCCATCGTGCCAAAATAGTCACAAAAATATTTTCTGCATTAGCTGTCGTCTGGCAGTAGCATTTTATTCTTCTTCAAACCTTGTTTGACAGCTTTAACTCAGAACAGGTTTTCTACATGCATGTAATCAATAAACTGCATGTGCATTGTCAGACTGTTATAGATAACATCAGAGAATGCGCATATATCGGTGATGATTAATTTCTCTCTCATGTTTAGTATTGTTTTAACAACACTAAAAGAAACCTTACGAAAACTGTGCACTGTATTATAAGAAACGAAATAAAATTACCCACTATAACCTTACGACGAAAGTCTGTTTTAACAAAACTGGGTATCTGTACACAAGCGTGCCTCTATCTGCACGAATTAGTAAAATACTTCCCACTTAGATTTCGATTGGGTCTGTGTTTAAATGGTAAGCTGTGTCATACTCAACAGGTATGCAAACATGGCATTTCATAAATAAAGTTATGTATTCCTAGAAACCCAAAATTTGCTTGTCAGCAGCGGAAAGAGGCGTTACCTGTTGTGCAGGATTGTAAGTTTTTCACCATTGCACTTTGAGCTGAAAGTATTTTCTTATGATTTGCTTATCGATGTTTGATCTGACTGCTTGCAGCTCTTACACAGAAGGGATAAAAACGTTACGCTCTTCGAGACTGGAACCGCGAACCGTAACAGTCGCATTTTTACAGGTCAGCATGTCAACACAGAGCTAACGGATAGATATGGAATGCGCGTTCCTCTTACGAGGCCAATAGTGTCTAGAACTCGTAAATCGCTATTTACAGGACGAGAATAGTTGCAATTGCCACGTTCAATGATTTTGCTGGGCTGAAAACAGTAAATTTACAATCTTCTGTTACACCTCAAGCAATAACAACTCAGGTTATTCAATGGAAATGACACGAGAAATCAAGTGAACTTTGAGGCTTAATTCCGTGCACACCAGGAAGTAATTCGTCGATCACAGAGTTGCCAAACATACCTTGCGTTGTTGCCAAATCTCAGTTACATTACCAGCAGGAAGAAGACGAACCGATGTGAGCCTACAGCGGGCTGGGAAGCGACAATAGCTGGCGCCTCAAAGACGCGGCTGCTACGGCCTGGAATACGTAATGCGTTTGATTCGCATTTCTTTAACTAGGTTTATGGACTGGAGCTTAGTTACTAATAATACTCAGAACTGACTGCTACTAAGCATCGTAAATCAGTAACTCTCATAGTTGTTTTCATATTCCATTCGTAAGTGTACTCAAAACTAAGAAACTCATTCACGGACGTTTTCGTGCCTCGCCGATAGTCGAGCACAACAAACAAATAAAAATAAAAAGAGAATGTGGGTGTGTGTCTGTGTGTGTGTGTGTGTGAGAGAGAGAGAGAGAGAGAGAGAAAGAGAGAGAGAGAGAGAGAAAATGGCTCTGAGCACTATGCGACTTAGCTTCTGAGGTCATCAGTCGCCTAGAACTTAGAACTAACTAAATCTAACTAACCTAAGGACATCACACACATCCATGCCCGAGGCAGGATTCGAACCTGCGACCGTAGCGGTCACGCGGTTCCAGACTGAAGCGCCTTTAACCGCACGGCCACATCGGCCGGCAGAGAGAGAGAGAGAGAGAGAGAGAGAGAGAGAGTAAAAAATTGTTGTAAAGAAATTGAATACTGGTACGTAAAGAAATCTTTCATTAAAATGACTCGTTCCACATCATTACGAAATGTCGTATTCATGATCTATGGAACAAGTATTAATCTAATCTAATCTAATCTAATCATATCATATTGCTGACTATCCATGAAGAGTCATGAAATACCGAAATTTTCGCCTATATCAGTAACCAAATCTAAATTTGAAAATAAATGGCGACAGTTTTTGTAATAAACCGGGACTCCTATCAAGACCCTTTCATCCCTGTTAACTAACCATGAAAGATGTCTGATATACCTCAATTCAGAAGTAACGAAGTGTGTATCCATTTAAAGATGAAGCACATGATGTGAAGTTCTGCGACGGATATACGAACCCAAAACGTAATCGGATTGTTAACTAAGTAAAATCAAATGTTAAGTATCGATTTTTCTTGCCAGCTGCTAGGTGTTTGAATCTAAAATAAGAACACAAATTTTTGTGCCTGAGCGACAACCGAACAGCACTCCTATCGTTCTTCTTTATTGTCCACGAATATTGCTTAAGTATCAACTGCTTACTCACCAACAGTAAGATGTGTGCGTGTTTGACCAGAAATTGTTGGCAACATGAACAGACATTAAAAATGCACGTTAATTTTTACTAGCAGGCCGGTGTGGACGTGATAGGGCTTGAAATGAAATTATCAATATTTTTGTACTGGATCAGGATTCGGATCCACATATTTACCTTTGGAGGAGACCTAGAGAAGACTGCAGTCTTGGGAAAAGGAACGAAATGATTGAACTATACTGTTCCGAGAGATTCACATCCTCGAAAGAGGAGATACAAATTTGAATCTCAGTCCAGCACCAAATTTTTCAACGTCTCTAGTTCAATCAAGTACAAGTAAAATAAGAGCCCCGTTCCTTTAGATGGCTATCAGTTCATCAAATAAAATAAAATTTTCTAATGTAAGTAAGTTTACCGGTGACAGTATATCTGTTTACCCTGACCTCCACCTATGTCATTTTCCAACGTAAACCGACACTGCCCAGTTTGGAATGAAGAAACGTGATGTTTAATGCGGATTCTGGATTATAACAGCTTTCTCTTGAGGTTACCAGAGGTAAAGTAAATCTGTTTGTGCCTCTTAAAAGTAAATGCCTGAACCCACGCATTGCACTTGTGATAGTTCGTTCCACCAGACCATTGTGGCCACATTTCCCAGCCCCAGGAGTGTGCTGTAATGGATGATGTGCATAGCTTACTAAACTAGTCACGGTGAGAAAAACGCGAGTCTATTAAATGGTTAAGTAGAAGCAAGCTTCTGACGTGGAGATTATGCTATTCTCATGTCAGCAGAATGTAAAGACTCTTCTAGGCGTCATAGCCTCGATTTGAAGCCATTTTGAAATTTTCACTAATTCAGGAAATTTCTTAGTTCGAGAAAATCCACTGAGAAGTTTGAAGTTACCGGATAATTCGATTATCACCGTCATTATTACTATCATTTTCTTCACACCTTGCTGGAACACATGTGCTTGAAGATCATTTAAGTCCTTTTGGTCATTATAGAAGTAGTTGTCCAAGAACAGGTTCTTTCCCTGTCTACGGAATTCTTTTCATCTTAATATCAAACATCAGCAATTACTCGTAGATTACATTAAAACTGAAGTGATTGATGAAGATGTCACTTGATAACAAAAACGCACTGTCTTTCTTCATTTACCTGCGCCTAGAAATGGCTGTCGAATACTGCCAAACCAAAAGCCAAGGGATCTTACTGCCTTCCGATATACGTCGCTGTCAGTTCTTCCCTCTGATTTGGTCGACGTGACCTGTTTCAAGTTGTGCATGACAGAGAATGTTTTAGAAAACCAATTGTTTTCCTTTGCTATAAACAGAAAGACCTTCATTCTAAGCTAACCAAGTTCAAAATTTTCGCAGTATTAGTTCACATTTAATAATCGCTTCTGTAATGTGGAAAAGTATTTCACAGTTGCAAAACCCGCATTCGACCCATTGACCTTACGCTGACCCTAAATTCTAGCTCAGATTGACACCAGTTTAAGTAACTTAATGTAGAGAATACTGTTTGCCAGTGCACTTTCTCACCGGACAATACGAAATTAATCCATTGGGCTCCATAAGTTCACTGTAACAGTAATTTCTGTGTGCAATGCATACGGATTGTTGAATATCGTGGTGCTCTCTCTTCCACTTCTGTATACATTATGCCTGATTTAAACGGGCCCTTTATCATTACAGGCCCTGGGCAGCGCAACATCATACTGACAACAGTAATGTGCTTTTACTGACAACCTCACTGTTCGTTTTACCTGGTTTTGTAATCATTTAAATAAAATAACATGATCTTCCAGTGGGTGACATTTCGTCCCCCTTTTCTTTCTGTGAAATTTGTCAGTAAGCTTTTTGCCTTCGAACCAGCGAAATGCGGCAGAGTACGGCTGGTAAACGATTTACAAACCACGATTTAGTGCCGTTAACACGATTTCTTTAAACATTGGCGTAGCTGAAGGAATTTAGTTTCTTCTTAAATCGTCTTATGCAGCAACGTTCACCGATATCTCAAATAGGAAAAGCTCTTTATCCAGGTACGAAGGTTGTAAAACAAACTTCCCACAGTTTGTGTCAGGTTGATCTTTTCGTCTGATAGCACTGCGTAAGTATTTTGTGTAAGAGGTATTAAAGTAGTGTTCCTGTAGATGTGGGAATCATTGGTAGAAAACGAGTTTCACACCAATGGGTACAGTACTGATAAATATTCAAAATGATTAGCAACCCAAGTCTACGTTCATCCACAAAGTGAGGCGTATTTGTAATAGTGAAGCTGGACTAGGTATCCCTGTCTTCCTTGAGTGGGCATTGAAAGGGTTTACACACACGTATACGAGGGTAATCTCAAAGTTAAGGTCTCCTAAGGGACACGCAAATGCCAACGCAGGCACAAACGAGAGATCCTTAATTTTAATGGCAAGCAGAAACCACAGTGTTGGCTGCATGGTGGCAAGGTGATACAGAGGAAGATTATGGATACGAAGGTCTCACGTTCGATCCCTCACCAGTCCCACGATTTTTATGTGCCGTTTTATACATATTTCCCCTGGGGCAGTGTTATTTGATGTGAAAAATGCCGAGTTGCACTGCGGTCCGAAAGCCACGTAAAACTGTAGGTTCCCCTATTAACTGGCTAGGTAAGTCAACTCAAAGGTCGGATGAAAGCAACAGCATACCAACCTCCAACACGACCGTGCTTATTAAAGCACTGTGGTGTTCAAACCACTCTTGCGACGGATGACTGCTTTACTTTCTATGGGTTCCAAGACTAATGATCTTCGGGTTATTAACATTTTTGTGTTTTCATGCTGTAGCTTTGATACCAGTAAACGTAAGTAACCGGCCGAGCACTGTCACCGTTCGAATTGTCAAGGTGGTAGACGACGATGCTCTCGACCCCAGTTACTATTTTGCTCATGGCTATGTTTCAGTCGAATACCTCTATGGGCCTTTCCGCGTATTTCAATATATACTTTTATACACTTTGTACGCTTCCAAATTGATATCTGATAGAGCTGTATTTAGCAACATGAATCAGATATGTTTTCCGTGCAATATATCGGACAACACGTCAGTGCAGCGACATTTCGTTTATGTGTTGCACATGGTGCAAGAAATATTTGTGTTTTGCTTGCTTCTGTGATAGGTTTCACCCCACTGAATGCGAGCTCACGAATAGACTGTCAATAACTGGAATTACGCAATAACACACTTAAAAGTTTTATTTTTGCATTATGTATCCCGATGAAAACAACTGTAAACAGGTTATATGCCTACTTGCTTATTATCGCGCTTCTCGATGCTTTCCTCAAAAAATTAAAATAAAAATAAAGAGAGAGATAGAGAGAGACAGAGAGAGAAAACAGAAATGTATTTCAAATATCAACTCAGTGACGCCATGTTCGTCTCGTGATGTAAAGCAAGGATAATTGCTAGGTAATATCTCGTTGTACTAGCGATATGTATGGCTACGGGGTTCTTTGTTTTCTCTCTGCAAACAACTAGAACAGAATTCAGTAACAAAGTGGTAAGAACACCTACTCAGTGCGCCAATTAAACACTCAGCCATTCTTGGTTATTTTATTAATCGTCTGTAATGCAGTAAACATCCTTGATTATTGATTTGTAATTACTACCATTGTTATTGTTATTCGTCCCCCCACAACAGCTTTCCTATCACTCATTGCCGCCGATGCACGTAACGAATGGATCAGGATGAATGGAATGTGGGATGTTTCGTCACGGAGAATATACACATTTATCTCGGCGTCTTGTGTCAGGGTAATATGAAAATCTCAAGAAGAAAAGACGACACTAACACTCAACTATTTCTGTCCACTTAACACCATGACGACAGATAAATTGGCGTCTCACTGTATTTTGATTTAATTCGTTAGCCTTTTTGCGACCTCATTTTAATACCTCGTGTGAGTAGGCATAATATTTTGCTTTTTGAACACCGAACGATAACACACAAAGATAATAGATGGAAGGGTAAAAAGAAAAAAATCAGACTCATGGGTGTGGATCCAGTTCATCATAAGAAGACTAAACAAGAGGGAAACATTACGAAAGCAATGAATACGCTGGTTAGTATACATTATTTGTATAGATCTGAAGATGAAAAAGCGCAGATCTGCACAGTGCCCGCATCGGCACTTTAGTTTCTGTCTTAATGGGCGTAATTTTTAGTTTATGATTATTACGTGGTACAGAATAATTAGGTAACTGTGTTTCTTACAGCTTCCATTCGCACCAACATTTTTCTACATTCTCGTGCAATTCATGAAATTCTACTTGTATGATCACAAGACTGCACATAGATGCAATCGATTTCAAGGTGCAAAGTGTTTGTTATCTTACTTTTCGTGAAAGGTTGGCAAAGTTGATTTCCAAAGACTTTTTATTGTACTGAAAATACTTTTGTAACAAAGTAACAAGGTAAGCGTGTTATTCGTATATATTTTGTGGGAAACCGTAATCGTGACGGAAGATTACACACCCGAATGTTTGACACAGCTGGTAGGAGAAAACGCTGCATATTAACCAAACCCAGAGCCTCCTCTCCGTATCCTCCTACGACACCAGCCCGGGATTCTCCTCCCATAACGCTACAGAGCTGTTCCTAGCACAGCTGAGAATTGGCAACATCGTCACAAACATTTGGCAACACTGTGACAGTGCAATCACTTCCGCGTATGGTACTGAACTGACTCGCTAAATTCATTTGATATTCCCTTTCCATTTGAATGATTCGTGTTATATAACCCTCACGTAAACTAAGGCACTCAGACAGAAATTTCAATTTTTTGGCTAAAGAAATGCTATTCTTCGCATAAGTGACAACTTTTAATATCTTTCACGATGCGTTATGAGGCTGAGCGACCAATATCATGCGAGAGTTGCGCGTTGGCGGCAGTGTGTCCGTAGCCCCGTGGTACCGCCCGAGTCTCGTGTGCCAACGGTTAAGAGTATCGTCAGTTCTAACCGTGGTGGGGGCAGCGCGTGCGAGCTTTTTTTTTTGTGTAATACTTCATGGAGCTGCGAATTCCCAGAAAAAATTCTGTAACAAAATCAGAAGAATATCTTTACACATCAAATCCTCTTGGCAGCTCGACTCAGTAAGTTGTGTTAATCGTCGTAGATCTCGGCTCTCTGACTGCCAAGCTGCTATACAATACAAGCGTCTCTGAAGAAATTCGAATCGACCGTCATTGACACGAAATTCAATAATGATCTTCACTTAAGACCCCCATGCCAGGGTGATAAGTATGAAGGAAATAATTTGATTAGCAAATCGCAAGAAAATACTTTCAGCTCAAAGTGCAATGGTGAAAAACTTACAATCCTGCACAACAGGTAACGCCTCTTTCCGCTGCTGACAAGCAAATTTTGGGTTTCTAGGAATACATAACTTTATTTATGAAATGCCATGTTTGCATACCTGTTGAGTATGACACAGCTTACCATTTAAACACAGACCCAATCGAAATCTAAGTGGGAAGTATTTTACTAATTCGTGCAGATAGAGGCACGCTTGTGTACAGATACCCAGTTTTGTTAAAACAGACTTTCGTCGTAAGGTTATAGTGGGTAATTTTATTTCGTTTCTTATAATACAGTGCACAGTTTTCGTAAGGTTTCTTTTAGTGTTGTTAAAACAATACTAAACATGAGAGAGAAATTAATCATCACCGATATATGCGCATTCTCTGATGTTATCTATAACAGTCTGACAATGCACATGCAGTTTATTGATTACATGCATGTAGAAAACCTGTTCTGAGTTAAAGCTGTCAAACAAGGTTTGAAGAAGAATAAAATGCTACTGCCAGACGACAGCTAATGCAGAAAATATTTTTGTGACTATTTTGGCACGATGGGCTCTCTCCATACATAATACAAAAGCTACGAGACGCATCTGCTGCCTGGCCGTCTATTAAACCTGAAAAGAACAAAATGACACAGAAGTTAGCCTTTTTTCCACATGCGACTATTTTGGGTTGAGAAGTGAAGAGAATTATGTTCAAAGTTCCATTAAATTGATAACTTCAGCAGACAGCAGAATTGCGTTTAAAAAAAATGTAGTAGCGAATGTAATACAACACGCGACGTCTTATCAACAGTGCGCAACGCTTACCGTTATGTTACTAGCTGTGACGTAACTACAGCACCTCTGGAAGTGAACAACAGTTCCTCCAGAACTTCGGCATTCCACAGTGCTGTGAGATAATGCATATGACCGGATCTAGACTTCTGAGAGACAGACAGTTACAGCATTTCTTTTGCACTGCACGATGGTTTCAACAAACAGATAGCGCAATAGAGTAGCTCAAATGTAAAGGAACACTTCCTATTTAAATTTCTGCATCCTACACTGTTGGCAGCTCTGTGTAGGTGGCAGTTACGTTATTTTATTTCGGTGATTACAAAATAGAGTTGAATGTATGCACTGGGTAGCCAAGGCAGCTAGTTCATGGCGATTCGGTCAACCAAGTAAATGAATGTACTGAACATCCTGCAAACCACTACAGGGAGCCTGTGTGTCAGAATTCTCATCATGTGTGCCGCAACGGTGTTACGATAAAGCAGATGATAGTGTCATATGATGATGGTCTCGTTTCGATTCCAACTTCCGCCGATTTTTTTAATATATATATACACTCCTGGAAATTGAAATAAGAACACCGTGAATTCATTGTCCCAGGAAGGGGAAACTTTATTGACACATTCCTGGGGTCAGATACATCACATGATCACACTGACAGAACCACAGGCACATAGACACAGGCAACAGAGCATGCACAATGTCGGCACTAGTACAGTGTATACCCACCTTTCGCAGCAATGCAGGCTGCTATTCTCCCATGGAGACGATCGTAGAGATGCTGGATGTAGTCCTGTGGAACGGCTTGCCATGCCATTTCCACCTGGCGCCTCAGTTGGACCAGCGTTCGTGCTGGACGTGCAGACCGCGTGAGACGACGCTTCATCCAGTCCCAAACATGCTCAATGGGGGACAGATCCGGAGATCTTGCTGGCCAGGGTAGTTGACTTACACCTTCTAGAGCACGTTGGGTGGCACGGGATACATGCGGACGTGCATTGTCCTGTTGGAACAGCAAGTTCCCTTGCCGGTCTAGGAATGGTAGAACGATGGGTTCGATGACGGTTTGAATGTACCGTGCACTATTCAGTGTCCCCTCGACGATCACCAGTGGTGTACGGCCAGTGTAGGAGATCGCTCCCCACACCATGATGCCGGGTGTTGGCCCTGTGTGCCTCGGTCGTATGCAGTCCTGATTGTGGCGCTCACCTGCACGGCGCCAAACACGCATACGACCATCATTGGCACCAAGGCAGAAGCGACTCTCATCGCTGAAGACGATACGTCTCCATTTGTCCCTCCATTCACGCCTGTCGCGACACCACTGGAGGCGGGCTGCACGATGTTGGGGCGTGAGCGGAAGACGGCCTAACGGTGTGCGGGACCGTAGCCCAGCTTCATGGAGACGGTTGCGAATGGTCCTCGCCGATACCCCAGGAGCAACAGTGTCCCTAATTTGCTGGGAAGTGGCGGTGCGGTCCCCTACGGCACTGCGTAGGATCCTACGGTCTTGGCGTGCATCCGTGCGTCGCTGCGGTCCGGTCCCAGGTCGACGGGCACGTGCACCTTCCGCCGACCACTGGCGACAACATCGATGTACTGTGGAGACCTCACGCCCCACGTGTTGAGCAATTCGGCGGTACGTCCACCCGGCCTCCCGCATGCCCACTATACGCCCTCGCTCAAAGTCCGTCAACTGCACATACGGTTCACGTCCACGCTGTCGCGGCATGCTACCAGTGTTAAAGACTGCGATGGAGCTCCGTATGCCACGGCAAACTGGCTGACACTGACGGCGGCGGTGCACAAATGCTGCGCAGCTAGCGCCATTCGACGGCCAACACCGCGGTTCCTGGTGTGTCCGCTGTGCCGTGCGTGTGATCATTGCTTGTACAGCCCTCTCGCAGTGTCCGGAGCATGTATGGTGGGTCTGACACACCGGTGTCAATGTGTTCTTTTTTCCATTTCCAGGAGTATATATATATATATATATATATATATATATATATATATATATATATATATATATATATATATATATAGGCGAGGTAGATTCTATTCTCTTCTGGCTACGCCAAGTGATCAAGGTATAATAGAATTGTGGTCTGAAAATCACATTAAACATGATATTCCTTCTCTACCAAGTAGACGTTAGGTGGAACCACAATAAACTAAAGAGTGGCGACATGTAGAAACTCTATCACCAGTAACCTTTCTTAAACTAGTTATTTATTTCTAGTGACGAAACAAACCCTGTGTATGGTCACAGGACACTTATTCCATCTTTTATTTGAACTTCTGTATGTCGATAAAATTGGTTCTGAACTGGGAATGCAACTCAGACCGCCCTTAACAGCCGGCCGCGGTGGTCTAGCGGTTCTAGGCGCTCAGTCCGGTACCGCGGGACTGCTACGGTCGCAGGTTCGGATCCTGCCTCGGGCATGGATGTGTGTGATGTCCTTAGGTTAGTTAGGTTTAAGTAGTTCTAAGTTCTAGGGGACTGATGACCACAGATGTTAAGTCCCATAGTGCTCAGAGCCATTTGAACCATTTGAACCGCCCTTAACGCGGAATTTGATCCCTTCGTGACAATACAGCTCGACTACAACTTCTTGTTTGTTCAAAACTGCAGATTCCTCAACATCTCCACATATTGCGCATGAATGATTTGGAATCCTGGCCCAGCACCAAACTTTTCACCATGTATTATCAAGCTCTAGCATGAGAACACCTATCTGTTGGTGGATAATAACTTCTATTTTTAATGCATTTTCATTCGTTGTCAACACTAACGATATCTGACGTTTTTGACTCCCAGTGAGACACAGAACTATTCGCGAGATCACATTAAGTTTAAGGATGTTATTCCGAGCTACTGGTGGAGAAAAATTCGGTAACTGTCGTCTCTTTGTTTGTAGTCAACAACGATATGTTTGGGGTTCGATTCTCAGTCAGCACTGAACACTTCGTCATATTATTTCTAGTTCAAACATGCTCACATGTCGCTGCTGGTGCAACAAATCTATACTTAACGTTCCCTTTCTCTAGAATATAACAGCGATACTTGCCGGGTTGGAGTCCTGGGAAGGAAAAATTAATGTTTCGTCTCGTCATGTCATTTAATACATCTAGCTACTGCTGAGAAAATCAGATATGTCAAAGTTGATTGTGCTTCGATAACAATCCGATTAGGTGCTGGGTTCGAATCCCTGTCCAACACAAAGCTTTACCTCACTTGTGAAGAAGCAATATTTAACATCTCTCGTAGTTCGTTAACAGGGACAACAGATGCTGGGTAGGAATTCGCGTCCGTTAAAAAAGTTACGTTCTGTAATTTAAAGTTGATGTTTGCTAACTGATACTGTCCAAAAATGAGGTATATCACTCTCTATATGCCTAGTCAGGAATGACTGTTAATTTCCGTCTGCCACGAAATCTTAGCCTGCATGATTGGTTCAAATGGCTCTGAGCACTATGGGACTCAACATCTGAGGTCATCAGTCCCCTAGAACCTAGAACTACTTAAACCTAACTAACCTAAGGGCATCACACATATCCATGCCCGAGGCAGGATTCGAACCTGTGACCGTAGCAGTCACGTGGTTCCGGACTGAAGTTCCTAGAACCGCACGGCCACCGCGGCCTAGCCTGCATGACCTGGGTTTGAATCCATATGCAGAACGAGGCGGTTCGTCGTGTCATTTGAAGTTAATACATATTCTCAACTAGCTGCTCGTGAATAATGTAAATTTTTAATGACGTTTTGTGTTAAATAACAAGTATGGTATGTTACGTTGAAGAGAAAATCATGAATATGACGAACTTACTACGTGCATTACCTATCAGACGTAATAATGAGAGTGCTAACATTTCAGGTATGTCAATCATTGCAATAAATGTGAGCTTACAAGCCTTGAGGACAGTCTTATCTGTGATGAGATGTTCCCTGATATTTGTAGTATCGTCGTATTACTTCACATCTTGAGTTATTGCGTACAGAGCTGTGTTTTCTAGTGGTGATTTGTTGGAGCCATTTTCAATAGTCAAACGACTGTACCAAGGAGTGATTAGATACCTGGCCGGCCGAAGTGGCCGTGCGGTTAAAGGCGCTGCAGTCTGGAACCGCAAGACCGCTACGGTCGCAGGTTCGAATCCTGCCTCGGGCATGGATGTTTGTGATGTCCTTAGGTTAGTTAGGTTTAACTAGTTCTAAGTTCTACGGGACTAATGACCTCAGCAGTTGAGTCCCATAGTGCTCAGAGCCATTTGAACCATTTGATTAGATACCTGCTAGACAGCTGCGTTTGTAGGTCGCATGGGAATCGGGTGAAATGCAATTCAGGTCGTTCGGATACTTTTGAGCGCGACTGTACATAAAATCAGAAGTTAAATATCAAATGTTTTCACCAACAGCGAAATGCTGGAACCTTAATTGACGATAGAATTGTTTTTGCCTGACTGGGATTCGAACCCAGCATCTAGCACCGTCGTTTTCTAGCCAGGAACAGACGACAAATAGCTATTGTTTGTTCACCAGTAGCGAGATGGGCGCATGTTTAGCTGGACATAGGGGACGAAAAGCTCTGTGCTGAATGGAATTCAAATCCCGCACACGTTGTCATGAAGAAACTTTACCTATCAAATTATTTTCCAATAATAGCTAGGAATGGCATGTTTGTACTTTTAATGATGTGATAGAAAATACTCTGCTGGCTAGAAGTTCAATGCACAACATGTCGCCGTTGGTGATCACAACGAACACAACGTCAAACCCAAATCCGTTTTCACCAGTAGGATGGAGAGGAATGTTTGAACTTGAAAAGACGTAAGGAAACGTTTGATCTTGTAATGTTGTGACAGAAAGCTCATCATGTGGCTGTGAGTTGAAACGAACACGTTACAGCTGACAACGCACGAAGAGACGTTCAAACTGCAACTATTTTTCACCAGTAGTTCGGAGGGCACATGCTAGGGCTTGAAATGAAATAATGAATATTTTGTGCTGATCAGGATTCGAAACCAGATAGGTGCCATTCGTGGACGCCTAGAAGAGTTTGCAATCTTCGGGAACACAGTGAAATCGAATTCTAATCCCAGTCCAGCACCACAATTTTCAACGTCTCAGTTTCAAATAAAGTAAGAGCCTTCTGAACTTACATAGCCATTGGTTCATTAAATGAAATACGTTTTCCAGTTTACGATGGCTTGCTGGTGACAGATTCTCTGCCTTACGGGGTTTCTCCATCTGTCACTGCACAAACGAATGCCACTCTGCCCGAGTCGGCAGCGAAGGGATGTTATCTTTACTGCGGATATTGAACTACGGAGCTTACTGGCGTTCTGCACTTGGCGGTACTAGGGGTGAAGGAGAGCTACTTGGGTGTGTTAAAAATCTACGCCTGACGTGAGATGTGAACCTACACGTTTTACACATCAATACAAGATTAATCCATCAGACCACAGAACCCCCTGCCAAGCACATAATTATGAATTGCAGAGTATTCATTTAGATGTAGATGCAGATGTCAAGGGACGCGTAACAGGAAGGAGGGCGGGACCTGGGAATGGATAGAAGTGCAGAAGGGCAAAATATAAGCGTGAAATGCTTGCAAAGTATTGCTTACTTAGAAGTGTGCCACAGTTCGTTTTATCTTAGGACCGAGAGATAAGGAAGGACTGTTCTCAGAACGAAGAATTGGTTATAGCGAAGGGGAGAGCAAAAAATACGGTTTCATAGGTGGTGAGAGGAAAAATAGAGAGTAAAGACAGCAGCAATTAAAAGAGAAAATGTAGCGTCATTGGAAACCGCTAGATTTGTTTACAAAGTTTTGGGGGAGTGGAATAGAAGGGCACTTGCGGCGATAGTGTCAGAGAGAGAGAGAGTGTGAGAGACAATAGAGGAGATATTAACAACGATTAAACATAAATGTTCAAATGTGTGTGAAATCTTATGGGACTTAACTGCTAAGGTCATCAGCCCCTAATCGTACACACTACGTAACCTAAATTATCCTAAGGACAAACATACACACCCATGTCCGAGGGAGGTCTCGAACCTCCGCCGGGACCAGCCTCACATTCCATGACTACAGCGCCCCTGACCGCTCGGCTAATCCCGCGAGGCGAGTAAACATAATATGAAATCGTTGGCGTGTTGTGTGGTGGACGGAGGGTGTATTCATGGATGGAGGGGAAGAGAGAGACGTATTTGAAATAACAAAAACTACTGTGACAGAGTCCACCTACGCTGATTAATTTGTAAGTATGTAGACAGGGTATAAATGAAATCAAAATAGAATACTTAACAAACTATATATTCAAAAGAAACCCACTTGAATTAAAAGGGCAACTCAAAGAAAAGCTAAGCCGTATTGTATCTTTCCTGTTGCCACGCGATCTTCCACTAGCTCCCAATGAGGAAAAATGACAAAAAAGAAGACATAACAAAACATTTTAAGAACTCTAATATTTTATTCAGAATCCTTCATTATTTTGTACTTTTATTACGCGTCTTGGCATAGAATGTATAAGCCGTCGGACGTAACAGCCTGAAGAAGCAACTTCCTCCGAGGCTTCCAGGACGCAGTCCCAAAGAGCGTCCGCAGTAGTTGGTTGGTTTCGTCGCCAGTTCTCTGTTAATGTTCTGGCGACCTCAGCCCACATGTTTTCCATGGAGTTCGTATCAGCCGCGCCGGCTGGTGTGGCCGTTCGGTTCTAGGCGCTTCAGTCTGGAACCGCGTGACCGCTACGGTCGCAGGTTCGAATCCTGCCCCGGGCATGGATGTATGTGATGTCCTTAGGTTCGTTAGGTTTGAGTAGTTCTTAGTTCTAGAGGACTGATGAGTCCCATAGTGCTCAGAGTCATTTGAACCATATCAGCAGCCCGTGGCGGCCAGTCCATGACGTTGACGCCAATCGTGGAGAGCCGCTGCTGAACAAATGCAGACTTGAGAATGGTCCTCTTCCAATGTGACGTCCCCTTCTGCGTACAGCATTCGCACTGACGGAAGCATCACATTTTCCAATATGTGGGCATACTGCGCGCTGTCCAGAGTTCCTTCTATCCTGTGAAGAATTCCCGCCCCTCTCGCAGAATTCCAACCCCAGCATGTAACAGATAGACGGCCACTCCTTCTCGTCGTAGTTACATATTCGCGTCGATGGCGAGTCCCTTGCGGCCAGTAAACGATTCGTGGACCGTCGTTATTGGTGGAAAAAACCTTCTCATCAGTGACAATGACGTTGTCCCACGACGCCCTCAGATGGAGCTCCGCAAATGCTAGCCGGTATAAAACGTTGTCTTCGCTGAGCTCTTGTTTCACGGCGGATCGTCGTGCATGCAGTCCAGCGTCCCTCAGCCTTCGGCGAATCGTGTCACTGGAGCCGGGGAAGTTGGTCTCCCGCCGCAACTGCTTCGCGTTCAGAAAGGGATTTTCTCTGCTCCTAGACACTAGGTCCCTGTCTTCCTGCTGTGAGATCACTCTCTTTCTGCCTGAGCCAGGAGCCCTGTTGGTGGTGCCTCTTTCAAGGCAGATCCTCCACCATCTCGTTGCAGTGGTATGTGGTACGCCATACCGTCTGCCAGCTTCTCTGATGGAACATCCTCCTTCCTCAATGAGAGCGACGACTCTACCTCGGCCGGCCGGAGTGGCCGAGCGGTTCTAGGCGCTACAGTCTGGAACCGCGCGACCGCCACGGTCGCAGGTTCGAATCCTGCCTCGGGCATGGATGTGTGTGATGTCCTTAGGTTAGTTAGGTTTAAGTAGTTCTAAGTTCTAGGGGACTGATGACCTCAGATGTTAAGTCCCATAGTGCTCAGAGCCATTTGAATCATTTTTTGACTGCCTCGAATAGACTTCTCCCAGTGAGCCATTACGGCAGACAGCCTGATGTGTATTTCTGCTTGCCGCTCTTATACTGATTCCAGGAGAGGAGTTAAACATATTTACGTCAAACGGAGCGGCAGAGGCAGAGGCATGCGGCGCACCCGTGCTGGCTCGTCCCGGGCTGTTGGCCCACCAGCGTCACCGCCAGCTCGCTCACTTGAGTCTCGCCTCGGCCAGCTTGGCTGGCCCGTAGCTCGCGAGCCGCGGCTAGTAGAGACCCGGGCCGCATGGCCACGATCACCCCTTGAAGGATCAAAAGTTACACCTAACTTACCCAAGTCTGTAGTACAAACTAACGCAGCTACAGCTATTATGCTATAACATGTGTAGGCACACCTACAGTTGACGATTTATTCAAATATTTGACGAATAATACTTTCAAAAATACATTCATTTTAAACATAGCTACCACAAAATATTTCACCTAGCTAGCAATAGCATGACGCAGGAAACTATTCTTTCTTGTAAGAAAACCTGTATTCAACCACGACAACTAAGCGGAATGTAAGAGTAAGAAGGTTTGGCGGCAGCTCCTCCAAATAATAGTATATACTTAGTATATAATACATGTTTTGTGCACTTGTAACATGTACTCAGTGTCTCTGAAACAATACGTGCTTCACGACGGAAATTACTTTCTGCTGACGCACTTCATTTACATCTCAATGATGCACGACTACCAGAGAACATTTCTCTTTACGGCAGTCAATCCACTTGTAAATTAACATCATGATATCGCAGATATTAGGCAACACGTTACTAGGGATGAGTAAGTCCTTAAGGTTTGCAACTAAACATGCTACTCCTAGCTACTACTGAATATGAAGTTGATTATTAACGTGTCTTCATAACCATGTGTGCGGCGTTCGACTCTCAGTCAGCATAGACGATTTCGTCACCTTATTTCTAGTTAAACGTGTGCACATCTCGCTGATGGTGGACCAACATTGGAAATTTCTTGCCTGTTCCTGGTTAGACAACGACGGCGGTAGGCGCCGGGTTCGAATCCCGGCCAGGCAATACAACTTCAGTCGTCATTTAAGGTTCCAACCCCCACTACTGGTGACAAACTGTGTTATCTACATTCTGATTTGACGTACTTATTCAACAATCCGATTAGGTGCTCGGTTCACATCCTTGTCCCCAGCAGTACATGATGGCATTTCAATTTTAAACATGTGCATCCTCAATTCCTTGACAATGCAACACTATACAACGTCTTTCGAGGTTAATTACCAAGAAGGTAATTGTCATGTTAGGGTTCCTGCTTTCGTACAAACATTATCGTCATTTACGTTCAAGTTGAGAATTGATAACTGATACTGGTGCAAACGTCAATATTTGACGTCTCTTTCTGCCTTGTGATCGAGTCTCGATAAGGCACAAAGCTTTGCTTGGTTAACAACGGCTTTACGTTCTGGGTTTGCATCCGGATCCAGAGCAAAGACGTTGGTCATGTCATTTAAAGTACAACTTCGTGTACAAGTAACTGTTGATGAGTAATGTGAACAATGATATTACTTGTGATTCGCTGTTAATGTTGGGATTTCCGTAGAGTGCTTGCCGCCGTTAATCACGTTTTCTTTTAACTGCTTATTATTACATAAAGTTGATGCGAATCCACTCCCCGTTGAACGTTGAACAACGTTCAGCATTGTTGGGTAAACCTTTTAGACAGCAAAGAACTTGTTTCCAATTGCCATACAACTTTATAAATCCATATACTGTCTCAAATACTTAATTGTGCCTAAGGATTACTGAACGATTTATGTGACAAAACTAGTTGTCCCATAACATTTGAAATGTCACTTATTGTAATTAAGTTTAGTTTACAAACGTTAAGGACAGTCTGATTTCTTCTGTACTATCGTGGTTTTGTGTTTTTTTTTTTTTTGTTTTGGTTTTAGGGCGCAAAACTGCTATGGTCATTAGCGCCCGATATTATCGTGGTGTTACTTTACATCTGGACGGACTGTCATAAAGACCTGTGTTCTCTAGTAGTCTCTAGCGGTACCCATTGTGTATCTTACAATGACTGTACTGTGGAGGGTTGCGACGACGTGCAACACAGATGTGCAATGTTGGTTGCATACATTCAGGTGCACCCTACACGTTGGAATTCAGGGGTGACCCACTTTTTTTGCTGTCGAGTGTACATGCCTGTATTCGCCGTAGCAGATTATCCACAAGTTCATCAAGGCACTGTTCCGGTTCCGCCCGCTTAGCCGTGTGGTCTAACGCACTGCTTTCTGGGCGGGATGGCGTGCCGGTCCCCGGCACGAATCCGCCCAGCGGATTAATGCCGAGGTCCGGTATGCCGGCCAATCTGTGGATGGTTTTTTAAGGCGGTTTTCCATCTTCGTCAGCGAATGAGGGCTGGCTCCCCTTATTCCGCCTCAGTTACATTATGACGGCGATTGCTGAGCAAACACTTTCTCCACTTACGCGAACACCATAATTACTCTACCACGCAAACATTGGGGTTACACTCGTCTGTTTAAAAAAAATGACTCTGAGCACTATGGGACTTAATTTCTGAGGTCATCAGTCCCCTAGAACTTAGAACTACTTAAACCTAACTAACCTAAGGACATCACACACATCCATGCCCGAGGCAGGATTCGAACCTGCGACCGTAGCGGTCGCGCAGTTCCAGACTGTAGCGCCTAGAACCGCTTGGCCACCCCGACTGCCCACTCGTCTGGTGTGATGTCATATTTAACACAACATGTCATGGTCATCTGTCTCATTACTGGTTATAGTCCACATAACTGGTGTATGAACTTGTCTTGTTCTTTAGTGTGTGCCACCATAGGTACTGTACAAGTGCCAGTATGAGAACTTTTCAAAAGACGATATCTCGTAAATGACTCGTATTAGAATCCTCCAACAAACATCACAGATATTCTAATGTGCTTTACGTTTAGTATGTTAATGTCAATAGACATTGTCCTACTTTAAAAAGTGTGTAGTTGCATAAAAGATAACACTTTCTAAGTATTATTAGAGTCTGTTGACTGGTTAACAGTACGAGCGCCTGACTACCAATCCGTTCGGTGAAAATCGCACATCAATAGCACTTTCCATTTCCACAATTTTTGTGACTCAAGTTTTAGCTGATGCACTCTGAATAATAACCAGTAATAAATTACTCCATACAAGGGATATAATGACGTATAAAAGACTACAACACAGCCAGTAAAACATAAAACCATGTAACATAAGGGCGGCAGTTTGAAGTGAGAGCGGTAAACATGGAATAAAAGATGTTTTCATTGAACTCACCTTGCTTGTTAACTGAACTATCAGGTCCTTTCTTGGAGGAACTGTACACTACTCAAGAGCGTGCTATGACGCAGCGACAAGCTAAGAAATATTTGTGGTATCATTTTAAAATTTTACGTAGTGTAGTGTAACATTATGTGTGTCCATCGACCTAATTAAACTGAATAAGTTCTCCAGAGAATGAAAGACAGTGAAATTGTAAAACTCTTGTGATATGACGTGACCTCTCCTGGTGCAGAGCGCCAAAGATTACTGTTGCGATCCGATATACTCAAAAGCGGTGAAAGACATTTATTAAGCAAACTTATTCAGTTAAATTCGGTCGATGGACACACATAATGTTACGAATGGAAATGCCTCTCGACAGTAGTAGGTACTAATGTGCATTAATGTGATGTTGTAAGTCCATTTTATAGGTCTGTTCTTATTCGTAAGCAGTTCATTTTCATGTTACAGGAATGTTGTTAATAAGAGTCAGCTGCGACGGGTAGTTTTATTGACTTGAATGAAGTAGATTATGTTGGTCAGACAATGATTCAAAGGTCGGCCGTGGTGGCCCAGCGGTTCTAGGCGCTTCAGTCTGGAACCGCTCGAACGCTCCGGTCGCAGGCTCGAATCCTGCCTCGGGCATGGATGTGTGTGGTGTCCTTAGGTTAGTTAGGTTCAAATACTTCTAAGTTCTAGCGGACTAATAACCTCAGATATTAAGTCCCATAGTGCTGAGAGCCATTTTTGAATTATTCAAAATCAGGGCTCGCAGTATCTGATAGTACTTCAAAAAAAATTTGTTCCACTTTGTTTTAACGTACATTGAAGTGGAAGAACAGTTTATAAAAAGACGCATCATATTGTTGAACGGAGGCCCTGTAGTTCGTAAGTCTTACGGACTTGATGCCACCTTAAAAGCAGTCGTCACCAAAGGGCAACGCCCCGCGCAACAAATGTCTTTGTCGAATCTGTTTG
Organism: Schistocerca serialis cubense; assembly: GCF_023864345.2. Classification (NCBI taxonomy): domain Eukaryota; kingdom Metazoa; phylum Arthropoda; class Insecta; order Orthoptera; family Acrididae; genus Schistocerca; species Schistocerca serialis. Next base: position 638,967,001 of record NC_064638.1, read on the forward strand.
CTTCGTGAGTAATGGAAATGAAACGAAGCACTTCATCCCAAAGTTTCTATCAGTAGCAATCGATTGAGTTGATTTTCTTTTTTTATTGATGCGCATGACAGATTCTCACCTGGCAAAACCGATCCCAGATAGTGTATTGTGACAGCTCCGGACCATCGTCGGCCGCGCTGCTGGTGGGGGCGGGCGGCGCGGGGCGCACAATTAGCGCCTAGTCGCCCAGTCGCGGGTGAAGTCGGATTGCGGCGCTGAATGCGCCGAGTCGCGCCCGGGGCGGCGCTCTGCGCACAATGACCGCAGCGCAGCCCGGCCATTGTTCGCGGCCGCTCACCAGGAAATGAAGCGGAGCGGCGCCGGGCGCCAGGGGGCCGGAGGCGGAGGTAGCGCCGACGCAACGTCAGTGGCGGGGGCGGGGGGGCGGCAGCGGAAGGCGGCAGGCCGCGCCGCGCCATGCCGCAGCCCTTCATTACGGCCGCGCGCTGAATCAACTGGATCTGCCGGCTCGTCCCCAACAACCACCACTGCCGGCCTTCAAGTGCAGCTACAATGCTTTCTCCACAAACTGTGACAAAGAGAGGAGCCCTACCAAACAAGAGTTACCAATGCAGCCGTTTCATCGAACGTCCCACTGCGCCAACTCTGAAATGAAAGTCGGGTGTAGTTTTTGAATAATTGTCTGACCAACAAAACTGTAGTCTTAAATTTGACTGCTAAATCAGAAATGCTTAAACTAACACGCTGGAAAATATGTTTCTCCTGCCCACGCTAGGCAAGGTATTGTTGCACTCACTGAATCACACAGACTCATTGCCGGCTGTCTGAAATCTATTTCCAATGATGTTCAACTTGGCTGGAAGGGCTCTACTGGAGATTCGACAGCAGGCAACTACATTTAAATACAGAATGTAGTGCTACAATACCGTACCAACAAAAAGCCAATCTACTTAACCAATAGTCAAAAGTAAGATACAAGGTAACTTTCTCAGAGCAATCGATTATTTCGAATAACCGAACTACCAGTAAAGTTGAAATGTTGTCAACTTCAAAAGACCCTCACTAAATGGAACCGCTGAAGAACCAGTTCCTTGCGTTAAAAACAGGGCAATCTGGAAATCCCAGAATGTACTGCTGATGGGAGCAACAAGGTCCAAAACAAATCATCTAAAAACATAATACCAAGTAACGTCTAACCTAAACCACTGCATTGGGGATCAGAGAAACCTAGAATAGTACTTCCTGGATTGTCTCAACTAGTTCAGACTCGAAGATCAGAGGAACAGCTGAAGGCGCCTGCTTCCGACTAAACTAACCGAAGTAACCCGTTTAGTTATGTATATGTTTTTTTACTGTTGTTAACCACGTTAGGAGAACAGTCAGTGTTCTCGCCTAACGATAACGACCCCGACTAAAGGTAGAGACTTGCAGAAACATGTGGAAAAATGTTCGTAAATGAACCTACTTAGGAGATATTGAAGTACACTGGTACTCGGGAGCCAGCAAAACGCAGCGAGTGTCAACATCAATATAGTTACACATAAATCACCATAATGTGAAATCTGCCTGCTAGCAACAATGTTGATAAAGATCTTCTGATCTAGAGCTGTGAATAGAAAATGTATCTGCAGCTAGTTCAAATGCTATTGCGGTGAGGAGTAGTGGGAACGGGGAGTGAGAAGGAAACAAACTGTCACCGAGCATAAAGACAGAAAAATCGAAGTACGTGCATAACAATTTGCCACTGTTTCTGATGTCACAAGTACTTGCGGTTTAGCGAGAGTATTAATGATATGACCCACAAAAATATGAGTTATTAGAAAATCTGACTTTTGACTGACGAAATGGAAAGAAACCCGGGTCGGAACTGTTGGGAATTTTATTGATGTGATTACCTAAAATTCATCTATCTTGCAAAACCGTCGTGGCATGGTATCAGGCCTGTTACTATCAGAATGATATGAATCCCAAACTAGAAGTGTTTGTTGGGCCAATACTTTCAAACTTAATAGATGAAAATAACCACAATGGCACAATCCTGGGAAATTTTAACCCGTAAATCAAACTTCCAGTGCCAAACCCCCAAGAAACTTTGAAAGGACTGCTGCTACGCACCCAGTGTATTTGACAGAGTTATACAGGGCCGGAAACCGAGGTCTAGCTCACAGCAGATCACGCCCTCAAGCTTTGATCAGTGGTCCCTTTTGTGACTCAACATACGCCCACCAATTGACGAATGTTGCACGACATGCACGTAAAGTTTTCAATCAATCAACGCAAAACTACCGTTAGGAACTGAACAGTTCATGGGACTATCAGTACGAGGGCCACTACAGTAAATTACAAAGTCCGTCAACAAGACAATCACGCAACTGCATAGATGTACACAGCGTAAACTATACAAATAAGTAAACAAATGTTAAGTGTTCCCAGACTGGTTCCTATATGATGACACTCCTGCGGCTTCGATTTCAGTTTCACTGTTTATTTTTGCCGGATACCATTCCAGGTCTTCCTACGTCAGAAACTCTGAGCCACTCACGGAGAATGGAACCGTGGGCTTATTCGTCAATAGCATAGCTAACGACGAGACCACAGCGACGCGCACGATACGCCAAACAGTAGTTGGATAATGGTTTACCAACCCAAAGCTACATTTATTTTGTGGTGAAATCCGCTCAGAACTGCGGAGGCGAGGGAAATTTAATCAGCCAAAATGGTAATAGTGTAACCAGACAGTCCTACGGACTCTGAAGTTATTGATCGTTTACGTTATGACGTGCACCCGTGGTCCAGAGGCAGCATCTTTGATAATCAAAACATCCTCGGTGCCGGTTTCGAAACCCGCCACAACTTAAATTTTTATTAATAATCAGCATTTGGCAGCCGAAGACTTCCGGCTTGAGAAGTCACCCTCATTCTACCAACGGCCTTGCCAAAGAGGGTGGGCAACTGCCCCTAAGGATGGAAGAATGAGCAATGATCAACGGAATGAGGATGCAGAAGGCAATGGAAACCACATAACGTGTATCCACAGAACATGTGGCCTGTAATTGAAAAAGTTCATGACGATCTACCCTTTGGCAAAAGATTCCGGAATACTCCCCCATTCGGATCTCTGGGAGGGGAATGCCAAGGAGGAGGTGACCATGAGAAAAAAATTGGATAATCAACGAAAGGATAACGTTGTACGAGTCGGGACGTGGAATGTCAGAAGTTTGAACGTGGTAGGGAAACTAGAAAATCTGAAACGGGAAATGCAAAGGCTCAATATAGATATAATAGGGGTCAGTAAAGTGAAATGGAAAGAAGACACATGAATATAGGGTAATACCAATAGCATCATAAAATGGTAAAACAGGAGTCGGATTCGTTATGGATAGCAAGGTAGGGCAGAGAGTGTGTTATTGCAAACAGTTCAGTGATAGAGTTATCAGAATCGACAGCGAACCAACACCGAAAACGATAGTTCAAGGTATACATGCCGACGTCGCAAGCTGAAGATGAAGAGAGAGAGAAAGTATATGAGGATACTGAAAGGGTAACATACTACATAAAGGGAGATGAAAATCTAATAGTAATGGGGGACTGGAATGCAGTTGTAGGGGAAGGAGTAGAAGATAAGGTCACAGGAGAATATAGGATTGGAACAAGAAATGGGAAAGGAGAAAGACTACTTGAGTTCCGTAATAATTCTCAGCTAGCGAATACTGTGTTTAAGAATCACAAGAGGAGGAGCTATACTTGGAAAAGGCCGAGTGATACGGAAAAATTTCAGTTAGATTACGTCATGGTCAGACGAAGATTCTGAAATCAGATGCTGGATTGTAAGGCGTTCCCAGGAACAGATATAGACTCAGATCACAATATAGTAGTGATGAAGAATAGGTTTAAGTTTAAGACATTAGTCAGGAAGAATCAATACGCAAGAAAATGGATACGGAAATACTAAGAAATGACGAGACGCTTGAAGTTCTCTAAGGCTACAGATACAGCAATAAGAAATAGCTCAGTAGGCAGTACAGTTGAAGGGGAATGGACATCTCTAAAAGGGGTGATCACAGAAGTTGGAAAGAAGTAGGTAGTTACAAAGAAACCAACTACGAAGAAACCATGAGTAACAGAAGAAATACTTGAATTGTACGATGAAAGGAGGAAACAAAAATGTTCCGGGAAACTCAGGAATACAGAAATACAAGTCACTGAGGAAGGAAATTAAAAGTAAGTGCAGGGAAGCTAAGACGAACTGGCTGCATGAAAAATGTCAAGAAATCGAAAAAGAAATTATTGTGTGAAAGGCCGACTCAACATACAGGAAAGTAAAACAGCGTTCCGTAACATAAAAGCAAGGGTGGTAACATTAAGAGTGCAACGGGCATTTCACTGTTAAATGTACAGGAGAACGCGGATAGGTGGAAAGAGTAGTTGGCGGCCTCTATGAGGGGGAAGAATTGTCAGATGTAATACAAGAAGAAAAAGGAGTCGATTTAGAAGAGATTGGAGATCCAGTATTAGAATCAGAATTTAAGAGAGCTTTGAAAGACTTAAAATCAAAGAAAGCAGAATGGATAGATAACATTCTATCAGATCTTGTAAAATCATTTAGAGAAGTGACAAGAAAATGACTATTCACGCTGGAGAATAGAATGAGTCTGGGGACATACCACAGTACCGAAAACTACAAGAGCTGATAAGTGCGAAACTATCGCACAATCAGTTTAACAGCTCATGCATCCAAGTTGCTGACAAGAATAATATACAGAAGAATGTATAAGAAAATTGAGGATGTGCTAGATGACGATCAGTTTGGCTTTAGGAAAGGTAAAGGCATCAGGGAGGCAATCTTGACGTTGCGGTTGATAGTGGAGACAAGACGAAAGAAAAATTAAGAAACGTTCAAGGTTTTCCCGATCTGGAAGAAGGGTTCAACCATATAAAATGTTGTAAGATGTTTGAAATTCTGAGAAAAACAAGGGTAAGCTGCAGGTTGAGATGAGCAATAAACAATATCTTGAGGGTATTTTTGGTCTGTCGTTGCAACTACAAAAATGCGTGATCTTTTCAACAGACGCGATTCGCTTTATTGAGGTAAAGCATCATCAGTGGTGGTGATTTTTCGGCTGATTTCACGCTTACATCAAGAAATTCGGTCTGCTAGCACATCGATGTTTTTCTGTTTCTGACACTGATAACAGAAAAACATCGATGTGCTAGCGTCACCTGTACTGTAGGATGACCATATCGCCGGCCGGTATGGCCGAGCGGTTCTAGGTGCTACAGTCTGGAACCGTGCGACCGCTGCGGTCGCAGGTTCGAATCCTGCCTCGGGCATGGATGTTTGTGATGTCCTTAGGTTAGTTAGGATTAAGTAGTTCTAAGTTCTAGGGGACTGATGACCTCAGAAGTAAAGTCTCATGGTGCTCAGAGCCATTTGAACCATTTGATGACCATATCCAACACACAGGGTTCCTGTATTGCTCCTTCATAAGAAGTTTAATACGAAACCGACATTAAAAGGCTTAGACCCTCTGGCTCTCACAGAAAATTGAACATTACATGGCATAAATTGTACAGCTACCACACCACAGGCTGGTAGAAATAAAACACAGACACGATGTTTCTCATTGACAAAAATGTGAAATACATCGCAACATACGGAAACTGGAAGAGTTTGCGGTATTGCAGAGCGCTTCCTCCAACTATTCGAAGGTGATTACCTGTACAGTTAATCTCATCTTCCCATCGAAAGAGTAGCAGATGTCTCGGTGCTCCGTTTTGAAAAGCATTGTTCCTTCATTTTGTAGTCATGTACACGATTACTGTTCCAGTGTTGACCATCGCCGGGAGGTCCTGTTCACAACACGCGTGAAGTATCAGAAATAAAAAGAGGTACTGTTACTTTATTGGGGACAAAAACAATAAAAATAAAAACATGTGTACAGTATCGTAGCATATGTAAATAGGATGAGTCTGTAGTAATGAGGAACGCTTCCAAACAACTGTATTAAGGTGATGGGCTCTACATTTAATCCCAAGTTCCACAGCGACAAGTAGCAGATATCCAGTGTTCCATCATGATTCCCTCCATCTCAATGGAGTGGTGTCAGTCAATCATTATACGATAGTCAACAGTGTACCAAGTAGACTGACGGGATTGGAAAGACGCCATTGACATGGAGCGATGTACTGGGACTGGGTCCTGGGAGCCATCCGCGACACTTGCACATACACAGACACACAGAAAAAACGCACTGCAAATGTGGAATATGCGGATGGAGGCGACTGGATGCAATCGAGTACAGCGCTGTACTACGCCTCCAATCAGAAAAATAGTGGATTTGCGCTTGGTGTTGGCAGCTGTACTACCTTTAAAAACAGTTTTAGAACACGGAACGAGAGGTTATGTCATGATCGCATGGGTATAAGTGACTTAAAAAATCTATAGAATTGCGAGAAATGATGGAAAATAAGTATAAATTGAGCTGAAATATGCTGAAATGCGGGAAAATTGAAGAAGTAATAGCGTATGTTCTGGCTGGCGCAGAAAAATTCTTGTAAATGGGAACAAGCACGCGATAGCAAGAGGAATCCGAGAAAACGTCGACATGGAAGCGAAGGGGGCCAGGGAAATAGTCACTTTTTCCGTCGAGGCAGCATTCTACCGTATGTCTATTGAGGTAACAGTGGTACACGGGAGTTGACTACTGATTTTGACGGTTTTCAGGAAAACAGAAACATCTGCCTCTATACTTACATGCCTCTGCGTTAAAGGATAACAGAGAGTGGACGGGGTGATCGATTGAAATGGAGCTGTAACGAGGTACGATTTAATGGCAGACTGATGGTGTATTCAGAGGGAGGGAGATGTTGGCGGAGGTGATTTGAGCATTTTTTCCGCTGTTCTGTCAGGATGCATCAGTTGCGTGATATAGCATGCGTTGGACTCGTATACAGCCACGTGTGCTGTATTTGACTTAGAGCACTGTCTACTTGCGATCGTTAACAGCAAACCTCTCCGTCATCAGAGGACTTACATCTCCTGTGTGGAGAAAGGTGATCATCCTGTTTCGACACATTCCTCTAAACGAACGAAGATTTATACGTTGTACACCATGCCCTTGTCGCATCATGGGTATAAAAATCGATACTTCAGTTTTATAACTAAGATGATTCTAAGTTAACGATAGGTGATGTGAGATGCTGCAATCCCCATGTATACATCTGCTTGACAGATGTCCTGTTTACAGAGTTAGTGGCGGCATGACGTGTAATTTCACATGTAGGACGCCGCTGCTATGGGTTTATCTGTTTCTTTGTAAGAGGTATTCTCCGTGATTAACGATCATTTTATATAGGACTGATGCGAGCATAGTCTAATTTCTGAACCGTGATCGGATATGAACAGTGAACGCTATACATCTCTGGAAAGCTACATTGTGCACGTATCACACAGAATAGATATTTTACGGAAGTGGTATTTTTTCATTTTACAGTTTGTTACCATAGTTTTGTCGTAGAGGAACCTGCACGAAGGATGTATGTCATGCACAGGAAATATGTTTTTTTTACAATGGAATGACAACAGCGCTGCATTTAGCATGACTGATAGGTCGAAAACTGAAGCGAACTAACATTATAACTGTGTAGCCTTAGGAGTGTGTGTGTTTATGATCCCTCTTACCAATAACCTCCTGGTACTGATCCCAGACACTAGAACAATACTTTAAATTGATATCGTAGTTGATTTACGTAAAATGCTCTGAACTCCATCCGTCTGGAGCTTCATCATGCACAAAAACCACCCGTTTTGGTTCTCCTTAACCGTGTTCTATTACATCACAGCACTTTCAAATCTACTGCTACACACCGATAAGGGGTGCTAACCTCCTCGACACGGGCGCGTCTGGAGAAATCTTGTGTACTTGGATGGATGAGGACTCGGCAAGCTCCATTCATTCACGAGACGCGGAGTGTAGCGGTCTAATCCTGGTCAGCTGCAGATTAAATCTGTAACGGTACTGCAGGGTGGATTGGTCGAAGACAGTGTAATGGGGTCTTTCAGTCTCTAATTTTATCCGAAGACTGCGAGAATGCTCTGTGACTCCTATCCACATAGAGATAGATCGTAAATTATGCACTATGCTCAAGGTGGTAGAAATATCTAGAGCACTGTCTGGTATACTTTGATCATGTATATGTCCGAGAATTAACAATGAATGGACGTACTGCACAGTCATCTATACACATTCGCAATGACACTCGCAAAGTACAGAAGGGAGGGTTTAGCAATTATACGGAAATTGGGAAACATGCTGTCACATCATGGTCATTGTTGAAATTACTGTAAAATTGCTAAATTTGTTCGCACTATCACCTGTGATGCTTATTATTGCAGTACATCGACGGTGTCTTTTCCACCCCATCCGTCCACTGGTATGCTGTTGGTTATCACATAATGATTGACTGACATCAGTTATTTGAGACGGAAAAAAAGTTTTGGTGGAGGGTCAACAACTTCTGGGGATGGCTTGCATCGAAACAGTGATCGCATACATGATTTCAATATGAGGAATCAGTCGAAATGGAAAGCAGAGCCATCAGCTGTTCCGTCACTGTGGCAGATGTGTTTAAATGTAGAGGTCGTCAATCACCTTCGGGCAGCATTTTGGAGACTCTCCACAATGCTGTCGTACTCTTTCAGTTTCCTTATGCTGTAACTGTCTTTTATTTAAAATCATCCAGTGTGTGTGGTGTGTTATGGTAGCAGCAGTACCAACATGGTTTATGCCACGCGACGTCTAGTTTTCTGCGAGAAGCAATGGATCAGAACATGTTAATGTCAGTTTAGAACCTGACTCCAGCCTCGAACTCGTGGTGTGAAAAAACAAAATGTATGACAGTGTACAAAGTGTGTTACAGCAGAAAAATCAATGTTACAAACAACGACACAGAGTCACGGGGAGCATCTCTTGCGACTTATTGTATAGTTTGTGGGATACTGTCATCCTCCTACAGTACAGGCAACGCTACTTTACACTTGTCTGTGCAATGGATCAATACCTGTATATTTAATAGGATCGTTACATGTGCTCGATGTCAGCACACTGATAGTTCGTAATTTCTCTCTGCTGGATGGTACAGAATAACAATGATAGGTTGTTTGGGCGATAGAATTGAATGGATTCTGGGAGTCGCGGACCTGCTTCGATTTTAAGTCTTCCTCATTCTCCCATCAAGAAACACCAACGTAACTGTTCGTACCATCGTTGTGTTGCTGGAGCAAGCTTCATTTGATGCTGATTTTACACATTGTACACTGGTGGTGGAGCTACGAGAACATGTTCCCACTTCCACCGAGTGTTCCTATAGCATTAACTCAGCTCACTCTGTTTCTAAACAGGTTGCAGAATGTGGTGGATATTGCTCTCTCCGACTTCTGGGTAAAATAGCTAAACCTGATCTCGTTATCAACTGCAGAGTGTATTACAGTACATCGCTCCATATCAATGGCGTCTTTCCAATCCCGTCAGTCTACTTGGTACACTGTTGACTATCGCATAATGATTCACTGACACCACTCCATTGAGATGGAGGGAACCTTGATGAAACACTGGATATCTACTTGTCGCTGTGGAACTTGGGATTAAATGTAGAGGTCATCACCTCAACACAGTTGTTTGGAAGCGTTCCTCATCCCTACAGACTCATCCTATTTACATATACTGCGATACTGTACACATGTTTTTTTTTTGTCACCAATAAGATAACAGCACCTCTTTTTATTTGTGCTACCTCACGCGTGTTGTGAACAGGACCTTCCGGCGATGGTCAACACTGGAACAGTAATCGTGTACATGACTGCAAAATGAAGGAACAATGCTTTTCTAAATAGAGCACCGAGACATCTGCTACTCTTTCGATGGGAAGATGAGATTAACTGTACAGGTAATCACCTTCGAATAGTTGGAGGAAGCGCTCTGCAATACCGCAAACTCTTCCAGTTTCCGTATGTTGCGATGTCTTTCACATTTTTGTCAATGAGAAACATCACGTCTGTGTTTTATTTCTACCAGCCTGTGGTGTGGTAGCTGTACAATTTATGCCATGTGATGTTCAGTTTTCTGTGAGAGCCAGGGAATCGAAGCGTGTTAATGTCGGTTTAGAAGCAACTGACACGGTCTCTAAGTCATGGTTGAAAAAACAAACTGTATGGCGGAGTACACTGATTGGATGTGTTACAACCGAAATAACAATGTATTAAATTTATTATGTAGGAGCAATACAGGAACCCTGTGTGTTGGATATGGTCATCCTACAGTACAAGTGATGAAACTTTCCACCGGTCTGTGGAAGCGACTTCGATCACAAACCACGTGCTCCAATGAACCAATACCTGTATATTTAATAGGATGGCCACATATGTTTAGGTGATAGATAAGAATGTACCGTGAGAGACAAAAAATGACTCATTTCGTGATGTGAGAGTGATGTCTCTACAGGATCCAACGCAAGTAAGTGGTTGAATGGGTAGACTTGATTCCAAATCACTGACAGCATTTCTACCAGAAAGTGTAACACTATCAGTGGCTTGTGTGCATACATGTAGAGGCAAGACCGCTTTTTATGCTTGGTGACAGTAACACAGTCGCAACAATAGTGTTTTTAATAGCATGGTCCTTACGCGAAATGTATGTTGTGGGCTGTAGAACCCCACTGTCGTCAGCTTCAGATGTCATTTCTCAATAGTGTTCCCCGAAAATAACGTGTTTGACCTACCTGGTGAGTGTAATATGACTACAGATAAAACAAAAACAAAAATTACTCGCCATGCAAAGTGGCTCTCACGATCGATTTAAATTCAAAATAATGACATTCTGCGGCGATCGGTAGTTTTCGCATCAAAATAGTCGATGTTCTTTTTCCTGATTATACACAGGGTGGGTATGTTTCTGCTGAATATTTGTGATCGGTGGCAGTGCACTTCGCTGGACGCCACAAAATAATGAGATGTGAGTGCACTCGAACGTAAAAAACTATACACATTTTGCTCAGAAAACTAAATGAGAATGGACTTTGTCTATTTTCGTGGAAAGAGGACATTAATTATCGTCGCAAATGTTTTTTTTTCCTTTTTTAATAATCGCTTTATTATAGGAGTCGAGTTGATGTTAAATAATCCAGTGCAGAATGGCGAGCGATTTCTCTACGAGACCGCAACTCTCCCGCAGTCCAAGCTGGAGCGTCCTACGTAATGTTAAACAGAAGTGTTTTCCATTCCAGAACGAGACGCCTATTGAAGGTGTTGATGACCTGTCTAGTCTGACAGCTCGTCGCCACAGGTGCGCCCGCTAACCACTAGGTGCGGCTGCGTCACTGTACTTTAGACGATCAAGATGTATTTGGGACAGCCGTTCTTTTATCTCCTATTGTTTAGTTAACTATACCTGCTTTTGTGTTGGCAAAGGACCATCGTCTCTAGGCGGAGAGCGGCCAGCACTTGTCGTGAGGCTGCTGGTGGAGTAGCTCCCTCCCTCGGCCCATCCACTCTGTAGGTGGAGAGAGAACCTCTATTTTCGGCAGTTTCCGATTCTACATCGAGGAGAACGTCCGTGTAACTACCGCCTCCTCCACAGTCTTTTAGAATGAGGATTGTCCCTGTACATGTGCTGCATTATGACTCGTTCGTTACAAGTGCTGGTTTTTTCACGACATTTTCGAAGTGGAATTAGAACTGTGGCGCATTTTGTCCATCATCTATGATAGCATGTATTGGCTTCGATTGCCTGGGCTGTAGGGTGATTTTTAGAAGGTGTTTGTAACGAACTCTGACATCAAACAACGATAGATGCTGTATGTTTACAGGTAATATACTTTTTAAACTCCTCTCTGTTCAAAACCAGCATCTCATGAGTTGAACATATTTCCCACCAAAAAGAATAAAGATAGCATCTTACACCCTAGCCTTTTTCCTGTCAGCTTGTAAGTGTAGGGTAGAGTTTGAGTGTTTTTATCGCTGGTTTCCAGTGGTATTGCGAATTTTTTTTTCCAGCAGTACAACACAAGTTGAATGGTATCGTCAGTTTTTGCGGAATATTGCGCTCCTTTTTCCATCCTTGTGTAGCGCTATGCATACAATCATGTAATTAGGCCCCATCTTTGTAATTAATTATGTAATTAGGATCGATATCTGCGACAGTCTCGAGAGGTATTGCGAAATTTTTTCCCAGCAGGATAACACCAGTTGTATGGTATCGTCAGTTTTTGCGCTGTATTGCGATTTTATGCCAACCTTGTGCAACACTATGCATATAGTTGTGTAATTACGACCGACCTTTGTGATTAATTATGCAATTAGTATCGATATTTGCGTCAGTTTCCCGACCAAAACAAATAAAGTACACTAGCTTACCCTTCCTCTCCTGCATGTGGACACAACCAGTAGAATCAGGGTTTGAGTCGCTGATACGTTGCGTTTTCCATGTGCACTAAGTGTTCGTGCACTGCATTATTTTCGGGTGTTTAAGCATTGTGAGCGTGCTTGCATAGCGTTACACATGCATTATTTCGGTGATCTACGAGTAGTCTGCACGTCTGTATGTTGTGTACTGGATTATTCCGGTAATTTACAAGTTGCTTGCGTCTCTGCACGTCAGTGCATTGCATTATTTATGAGTAGCTTCCAGGTCTGCAAACAGTATATTGTGACCCCAACCATGTCAGAGTATGTGTTTTGTATCAGTGTAATAAATAAGCTACGTGAAATCCCTCCCTAAATATAGTGTTCCAAAAATAAATAAAGTATTCTCCTTCCTCTCTCCAGCAGCAAAGAACAGGCTGAGTCCTTTATCCGCCATCTTTTCCCTCCAGACCGCCAGGGGGATGAGGAGGCTGGGGCACATGTGCAACTCAGAAAAACACGTGATGTCATCATGATGCTGTGCTCCAATTGACTGAACTGCATAATCACATGATTATCGCACCACCCTCTAATAGTAAACTCATGAACTAGTTCTGTTCTTTGGTCTGCTGGATCAGAGGCAGTTGTCTGTTGTGTGGTGGGAGCTTATACACAGGTTTTAGAAGTGATAGACAGTTTCAGCAGGGACATGTTTCCATGCATTGTTTAATGCATCTTTAGTGCATCTCGACACAAAGAATTTATTTGCAGGATCGTATTCTGCCTCTTCATATGTTCAAGCATTAATTCTCGCTTCCATTCTTCATGAAGTGAGCTGCGGATGCACTCCTCGGCTGAATTAGTGCATGTAATACAGCTATTAAAACTCCCCCTGCCTGGCACCAACATCTCGCTAATTGAACACATGCTCCTCCCACGCTGACAGCTCAACGAGCGCTGATATCTCGGTCTCTTATGGTGGTAATGTTGTAGTTGGTAGGAGACCAAACACCGTGTTACTAGAGGAGGCCGAAATGCACGCGTTTAGCTCACGCAGGCTGGCGTGAGGAGGGAAGGACTACACTGACGTGAGGTCTGGAACATGACAAGAAATTAGAATTCAGAAAGCGGACGTAGCTAGTTGATACTTAACTTTAATCCATTTATGATGAACGTCGCTCTTGACGGTACATGATTCACAATATTCTCTGTTCAGATTATAGTAACTGAATATGGCGCCTTGCTAGGTCGTAGCAAATGACGTAGCTGAAGGCTATGCTAAACTGTCGTTTCGGCAAATGAGAGCGGATGTAGTCATTGAACCATCGCTAGCAAAGTCGGCTGTACAACTGGGGCGAGTACTAGGAAGTCTCTCTAGACCTGCCGTGTGGCGGCGCTCAGTCTGCAATCACTGACAGTGGCGACACGCGGGTCCGACGTATACTAACGGACCGCGGCCGATTTAAAGGCTACCACCTAGCAAGTGTGGTGTCTGGTTTTGACACCACAGGTAACACCACACTAAGCGACTACTGCTGTAGGTAGATCTTAAATTTAAACAAATTTCAACAAATTTATACTAATTTAAACAAACTTAAACAAATTATATTCGAATTGAATGACATCATGTGCAGTCTCTAGTGGGGGAAACACCACACTAACTCCCCTCAGCTGCAGGAGTAAGCTCTTAGAGCAAAATTCTCTCCAAAATTTGAAATTCTGGCCATTTTCCAAGAGGAAAATGCGCCATCATGCAAAACGTCGGAAAGGGGATGGGGAACTGCCAGATTACCTGTGGAAGCACATAATTCAGTTTCCTGCCAAAATTCAAACTTCCACCAGGGGGGCATGGCAGGGGGCATGGCACTTCCCACCAAGAGTCGCCATCTTGGATAATGGAACTCGCATCAACAGCTGACGTCACGGCCGCCATATTGGATGACGTCATGTGCTGTTGCCAAGTCTACAGACCGCCATCTTGGATGATGTCATCACCGCCATCTTGAATACACCTGGCAACAATGCACTCTGCGCCAGCAACCCCCCTACCCTAATACTGATATAGATTCAGATCACAGTTTTGTAATGATGAAGAATAGACTGAAGCTTAAGAGAATCGTGAGGAAGAAGAAATTCGGAAAAAAGTAGGGTACCGAAGTATTAGGGATGATAATTTGGGTCTGAAGTTCTCTAAGGCAGTAGATTCAGCGATAATCAGTACCGCAGCAGGCAGCTCAGATGAGGATGAATGGACATTCCTAAAAATTGCAATCACAGAAGTCGGACAGACAATGTAGGTTCAAGGAAAGAAATCTTTGCTAACAGAAGAAATACTTCAGCTGATCAACGACATAAAAAAGTACAATAAAATACAAAAATGTTCAGGAAAAGACATGAACATAGCAGTATAGCAAGTCAATTAAAACATAAATCTATAAGAAGTGCAGGGAAACTAAAGGGAAATGGATTGCAAGAATAATGTGGAGAAATCGAAAATGATGTTATCGTTAGAAGAATATTTAGGCTATAGAAGAGCCAAAACAATTTTCGATGAAGTTAAAAGCAAAGGCGTCAGCGCTAAGAGCGCAGGAGTAATTGCGCTGTATAAACGCAGAGAAGTAGGGAATGCTTGCTGATGTGATAGAAGAAGAAATGTGAGTCTATTTCGGAGAAATAGGGTATCCAGTACTAAAGTCAGAGTTTGACAGAGTTTTGGAAGATTTGAAATCGAATGACATAAAAGCCATAGACAACATTTCTTCAGGACTTATGAAATTATTGGGAGGCATGCAAAGCAAACGACTACTCAAGTTGAAATACAGAGTCTATGAAACTGGAAATACGGCAACAGACTTTCAGAAAAATGTGATCCACGCATTCCCAGAGATAGCACGAGCAGTTAAGTGTGACTTTTATCGCGCTATCAACTTAACATCTCTTGCATCCAAGTAGTTTGGAATAGTTCAAAATGGTTCAAATGGCTCTGAGCACTATGGGACTTAACTGCTGCGGTCATCAGTCCCCTAGAACTTAGAACTACTTAAACCTAACTAACCTAAGGACATCACACACATCCATGCCCGAGGCAGGATTCGAACCTGCGACCGTAGCGGTCGCGCGGTTCCAGACTGTAGCGCCTAGAACCGCTCGGCCACACGGGCCGGCCGTTTGGAATAGTAATTCACAATTAAACTGGTCAAGTGCAAGAAAGACTATCGCTCTGAGGATTCCAAACAAACGTCACTATGCTTATAGATAGTCCATCTATAGGTTTTGATGACTGAGTTTGCGAGTATCAAAATGTGCGACGTAAACAGCTGTACCTTTCGATTGCTTTTACTTAGAAATTAAAATTCAATACCGCCAAGGTACCATAGACTTTAATATTTGACACAATTTTCATCTCCTTATCTCTAACTGTCCCTGAGGAAAAAAATGTTGAAATGTGTGTGAAATCTAATGGGACTTAACTGCCAAGGTCTTTAGTCCCTAAGCTTACACACTACTTAATCTAAATTATCCTAAGGACAAACACACACACCCATGCCCGAGAGAGGACTCGAACCTCCGCTGGGACCAGCCGCACAGTCCGTGACTGCAGCGCCTTAGACCGCTCGGCTAGTCCGGCGCGGCTGTTCCTGAGAAAAACGGTTCTTAACAGAAGGCCAGACAAAATGATCCTATATGGGTTGCATTTCTACCTACAGAGAAACGGAACCTTAAAAATGGACAATAAAATAGAGGATCTGTTAGGTAACGATCAGTTTGGCTTATGAAAGGTAAAAGAGGGAGAGAGACTCTAATAATTTTGTGGCTGATGAGGAAAATCAAGATGCCATCTTATGGTTTGCCGACTTAGTAAGTTTTCAGCAGTGTCAAACGGCGCAAGACTGAAATTCTCAGACAACTGGTGTAAGTTAAAAGAAAAGACGTGTAATATACGATGAGCATATGAGCACCAAGAGCGAGAAACAAGAGTGGAAGAGAATGATCGGAATGCTTGGACTAAAAAGGGCATAAGACAGGGATGCAGTTCTGTATATGAAAGAACAAATGAAGGAAATAAAAGAAAAGCTTACCATTGGGAATAAAATTCAGAGTGAAAGGATATCAAAGTCAGGTTTTATTTTGTTTCCAAGATAGCAGAATCTTTCACTTCCTCTACTACCTGGCACCGAATTTTAATGTTAGGTTTATCGCTAATCCCATTCCTGCATTACATTAATATTTATTTAGTTAGTTTTCAGTCCAAATTCTGTATTCATTACGTTGTGCATTCCATTAACAGGTCTGGCAGGCATATTCACTGTCACTAAGGACAGAAATTTAATCACGGAATCTTATTATTTACATTGAGTGACCTTGAATTTTAATCCAAGTCCTCAGCCCTTGTTGTGTTCCTGTCATTGCTTATTTGATTTACTGACTGAACAGTAGGGCAGAAATGCCGCATCCCAGTTTTAGACCCATTTTAATCCTAGTATTTCGACGTTGGTCTTCCATTCTTGTTGTTTCTTTTTTTTTTTAAATAAAGCCGCCTAAATTACTTAAAATATTAACAGTCATCTGAGAGACAGTATGCAGAACCCCCATGGTATGGTGACAGCGAATCATCAGCGTCAGTGCAGTCAGAATGTGGGACCAGGATAACTGGCGACCATATTTCGGGACCAGTCTTCCTTCCACATCGCCTAACAGGTTGGAACTATCGGCGTTTCCTGTGGGTGACTTTGGCTCATCCAGTGGAAGAAGTGCCAGTGATGATTCGAAGGGTTTTGTGGCTGCTACATGATGGTGCTCCAGCCCACTTCGCCATTGACATCTGGACACATCTCAATCGCGTCTTCCCTGGTTGATAGACTGGGGGAGGGGATCAAGTTGCATGGCCTGCTCATTCACCAGATATCAACCCATGCGATTTCTGGTTATGGGGCCATCTCAAAAGTATCGTGTATTCAGAGCTCATCCCAGATGTGGAGACACCGGAGTAACATATTCATGCCGCCTTGGATACTGTTTGAATGCAGTCTAGCCAATTTGAACATGTGTGATAAAACATTCAATGGTGTGTACACACATACACTGAGCCACATGGAAACCATTTTCACCATATACTGTAACTGTGGCTGCATGCTTATTAGACAGCAGTCTCTCTAACAATATATGACTGAATAAATGGTCTCTAGCATGGAAACCAGGCATTTCTAGACATAACTTCGTTAGACCCTTTTCGTTTCATATTTTCACATCGGTAAATCCCTAGAGTTTGTACACGGCGAAAAAAAATCACCCAGTATACAAGAACCAAGAGCTCGTAGCTGATGCGCTATTTATGTATTCTGAAACTGACACTGGAAGTTGTTTTGTAAGTTCGAATTTTCACGTGACATTTTGCAAGTTTGAAGTTTCATCTGATGATGGCAGTAGCCAAAACATCATTATAACTAAACCAACATTTTCGTTAACAGCGAAGTGCGCTGGAGCACCATCATGTTGCAACCACATAACCCTTCGAATCATCAATGGTACTTCTTCCACCAGGGGAGGCAAAGTCACCTGCAAAAAACTCGATAGTTCCAGCCTGTTAGGCGACGGGGAAGGAAGACTGGTCCCAAAATATGGTCGCCAATTCTCCTAGTCCACACATTCCGACTGCACTGATGCTGATGATTCACTGTCACCATACCATGGGGGTTCTGCATACTATCCCACAGATGACTGTTATGAAAGTTGAAGATATCACTGCCGGCCGCTGGTGGCCGAGCGGTTCTGGCGCTACATTCTGGAACCGCGCGACCGCTACGGTCGCAGGTTCGAATCCTGCCTCGGGCATGGATGTGTGTGTTGTCCTTAGGTTAGTTAGGTTTAAGTAGTTCTAAGTTCTAGGGGACTTATGACCTCAGCAGTTGAGTCCCATAGTGGTCAGAGCCATTTGAACCATTTTTGAAGATATCACTCTGCATAAATGTGTCCTCATCTGTGAATAGGATGTTTGACACAAATTCTGGTATTATGGTTGCCTGCTGAAGAAACCAGTGACAAAACTCCTCCTGATGTGGAATGTCTGTCGCTCGTAAGTCCTGCTCACACTGTAAGTGGTAAGGATAGAAATAACTGTCATGGACAATGTTCCATATGTTCATCTGGCTTATTCTGTATTGGCAGGCCAACTGCCTGGTACTGATATGGTGGTCACCTTCCACAACATTAATCACTTTTTTCTTCAAGTCCAGTGTCCAAATATTTTGGGTATGTCCTTCACGATTTCCTCTTTCCGAAACAACCCTTTCTGAGACACACAGTGAAACACTGTGGCAAACATTGAATGCTGTGGTTGTTGTCAGTGGGGATAGACCACCTGATACAACCTTGCTTCCTGCCACCCATTGCTGTTTGCCTCTCTGCAAGTAAACACCTTGCCAGCAAGCTCTCGATTCAAATACGGAACCATACGCACATCACTGTACCACATCCACTACAAGGTGAGTTAGCAAGGGAAGTGAATTGGGCACAGCATTACTAATTACTATGGCAGGAGAGGGCGCTATGGTATGATTTATGAGGGGCAGTACAACCCTCTATGAGGAAACCATGCATCCTGTAACTGTGGCTGCATGATACAGTCTGTATAACAATGTATTATTTAATAAATGGTCTCTTTCTAGCATGGAAACCAGCATTTCCGGACGTAAGTTCATTAGCCTTTTTTGTTCCATTTCCTCTCATCCATCAATCCCCATAGTTCGTACACAGTGGAAAAAATCACCCTGTACATTGTATAATATTCATCTTTCCCAAATAATTTTTGTATCCGTCTTTTACGAAAATTATAGACATGTTGTACCACTTCTGTTGTTGAACACTTTTTCTAGGACAGCGTATCCTCCTTAGATTTCTTCATTTCAGTCACAATGAAGATTTTAATGTTCTGTAGTTTCCCCCCAAATAACTGAAAGAGAATACCAGGAGTTCTTCGATATTTGTTGTAGTCCACTAGGTGCGACATATTCGCATCAAAATTCAAAATGATACATATAACATTTCTTATATTTATTTCAGGTAACAAATTTAGGTATACGATGCCTAGCATTAAGATTCACAAAATATAAAAGCACAGGCATCCTGTCATACAAAATGCACTAAATGTACAAAGTACATATATGAGAACAATTTTTCAATCACATCGAGCAAATATATGTAAATATGGCAGTCCTACATTAATACGCCAAAAAAGCTTCGTCGGTTCGTAGTAAAATGTAAGTACCATATACAAACTATTCGAACGAACATTTTGTCTCTATACAGCATCTTTCCATTCTGAGGTGCAGCGATGATCGATGTGGATACACTGGGTGTCGCTACTGCACAACCAGTTGTCCATTAATGGAATGAACAGGTGCTCAAAATCGCTTAAATAACAGGTAGTAAACACTTTCTGCACATGTGATCACAAGAACGATAACGTAATATAAACTATCACAGTCCATAGAGAACCAGTGCTGCCAGTATGGAGCTGCTACCTAGTGCTTGCGAGATAGCGAGGCTGAGGTGAGCGTGGAAGTCTAGCGCTGTCTCGCCCTCGTCCAATATCGAGCGAGCGGCAGCCACGCCAGCCCTCCTCCCCCCCGTGACTCAACAGGTAGCAGCGCCACCTGCTAACTGCCACCTGCCACCTACACGTCACTCGCCACGGGTTGGCCGCTGTTGTGGGCTTTCAGCTGCGCCTGCCTGCACCTGTTGTCCACAACGGCTACCTTCACCTCCCGGCTTCGATTATGACAGTCACTGAGAGCACTGTATTGTTGACAACTGCCTGTCGTCAGTGTGGGAACACAAAGAGAGTCGGTAGTCGGCGTGCTGACTCCCTGCGTGGTCCAGCGCAATTTCAGCCTCCTGCAAGTGTGAAAATTAGAGATGAACGAAAATCCGTTTCTTTTTTTTTTTTTTCAGGAATCAGAGCAGGACCACTCAGAAGGAGGATTAATAATTTTCCGTTATATCCCTTGTACTTTTAGAATTTCTCTGAAGTCTTGTATAAAATTTTCATCTTCAGCAAAAATTAAAATACCATTTCTCAATTCAAAATATTCTTAACAATTTGAAAAGTAGTGAAAACAAAACTACTGTAATTCTTGCCAGTTTTTTATAATTTTATTGATGATAAAAAATAACAAAAGAAATGCAATATGTCTCAAATTAATTTCTTACTTCTGGAATTTAGTGATAGCTGTTTACAATCAATGTGACAGTCCACATTACTGAAGGAATAGCCTCCAGCATAGAACCAGGAGCCATTGCAGGATGCCTATCTAATGGCTTCCAGGCACAATAAAGATTCTATTGTCTATATATCATACAAACAGCGACCGAATTTAAAAGTTTAAATTCTGGCATCATTTACTCATTATGAGGTACACTCATCTGTGAAGAATTGAACACAGTATAACTGATGGCGAGCAGATATGCAGACTATGTTGATCCACAAATGAGAATCAGAGCGCTTCATGAATTGTACCTAACTACACACATAATTTCAAATGTTTGTGAAACCTTTCCTTGCTGACATTACCCTGCAAAATGATGAAAGGAAAATAGCTTCTTGTTAATACGTTTTCTCTGTTCGTGCAGTAAAGTTGCCACATCAGGTGTGACATTTTAATTCATTACTCCGTTACTACTATCTGTTTTCGCAATGTATTTTGCATTTTACATTGCGCCACTTCCTAAATATTGTTGTTAGTAGATGTTCTGCCATGGTGCATCTCGTGTTTGGATGTGCAAATGCTTAACATTTAAGAGAAAGAATGCAATCTAAGTAGGAGTACCAGGGTTACCTGCATTTTGAGCAGTTTTGTTAGAGCAGGTAGTGCAAACTGCCTTCATCAGGGGGAAGCATACATTAGGGCAAACCTATTGTTCTCTTTTGATTGAAGATTCTTAACTTGGTGTTCTGCTGAGTGGATTATGAGCCCCTGGGGATACCCCATCCTGTGGAGAAATCCTCACTGTACCCTCTCCTCCTCCCCCCCCCCCCTCCTTCTGTCCCACCATTCTGGGAACTTCCATTTGTGACACAAGTACACTTCCAAGCCTTAGTTATTTGAATATATCCCTCCCCTCTATCAAATTGATTGACAAATTAATTAAATCAATCAATTAATTGACCCCATTCCCTCTGGTAAATCCCCAGCCCTCCCTCTCCACACCCTATCTGTAAATTGGTGGGGGAAAGATTCATTTGATTGGCCGTTTTGGGGTCAATCGACTGCGGTGTGTGGAATATTGTTTCACAATTTCTGGTAGTCTAGGCAATGTGTAGAATGTTGTTTATTTAAATAATTTATGGGATAGAAAGTAGTCTATGGAATATAGTTATTTATTTACAGCTATGAACAACTTAAATTGGAAACAACACACGGAAAATGTTGTGGAGAAGGTAACCAAAGACTGCGTTTTATTGGCAGGACACTCAGGAAATTTAACAGATCTACTAAAGAGACTCCCTGCACTATACTTGTCCATCCTCTTTTGGAGTACTGCTGTGCAGTCTGGAATCCTTATCAGATAGGATTAACAGAGCACAGCGAGAAAGTTCAAAGAAGAGCAACAAATTTTTATTATTGCGAAATAGGGGAGAGTGTGTCACTGACATTACACAGGATTGGGGATGGACATCATTAAAACAAAGGCGTTTTTCGTTGCAGCGGAATCTTCTCACGAAACTTCAACCACCAACTATCTCCGCTGAATGCCAAAATATTTTGTTGACACCAGCCTACATAGGGAGAAACGATCATCATAATGAAATAAGGGAAATCATAGCTCGCACAGAAAATTATAGGTGCCCATTTTTTCCACGCACTGTTCGAGACTGAAATAACAGAATTATTGTAAAGCTGATCCGATGAACCCTCTGTCATACATTTAAGTGTGATTCGCAGAGTATTCAAGAAGATTTAGATTTAGATGTTTATTCGAAGAACTTGGCGGGGAATCGATACCGTTTCAACAATTTCTGGTAGATACGTGGAATATTGTTTATTTTATCATTTTATGGGATACCATGCAGTGTTTGGAATATAATCTATTTATTTATTTAAGGAATTTGTCAGGAATTGACAGCACTGTATGGAATACTGTTTATTTATACATTCTGAGGGTGACAAGCAATACGAAATATTTAAAGAATTCCAGCGCTTTTTTATCTCGATTGCACAACGAATACCATCAACATGACCAACAATACGTAAGTACACTGTTAAAATTCTTTCACTCTGACCATAGGGCATTGTGTACCAGGTCGACCACTTCACGTATTCCTATGTGCGGGCCACACTAAATCTGCTTGGGCCCCACGAATTACAGACAGGAAGTCGCGCTAATCGCTGAACAAAAGCATCAGGTGACAGCAACCTTTTGATACTGATGCTTGAGAAATTCCTGTTGAAACACATTGTCTCTCTCTCTCTCTCTCTCTCTCTCTCTCTCTCTCTCAAGTGGCCATGTCTTGTCATATTCCACCACCAGCCCTGCACACCGTTTGTCACGCTTGCCCTGAACCACAAACAAAGCAGCATTTACCTGGTAAACTTCCAGTTGTGAATGTCTTGGAAATATCCCCTCACTCTATCAGATTGATTGAGTAATTAATTAAATCGATACGCTTTGTGTGAGACAGTCGCTTCCTACTAATGGATACTATGATTGTAATATTTGTTGAGAATCGATCCTGGTATCCAAATCCTACTGGATTTTTCCCCCATGCCACCTAGCAGCGGATAATGGCACAGTTAGATCATTTGGTAGGATGTCCATTACGTTGGAGATAGGTGAAAATTTCAAATTTCATCTCAGTGGCATGCTATGTCCTTAATCTTTGGAGGGGCTGGACTGGTGTGTGTGCTTGCAATAGCACTATTGGAAGCAATAAAATGATCAATCCGCAATTTGATGTTGTGATTAGGTTCTTAAAGCACTATATAACCTTAAGTTGGTACTCTCTGCTAAATTTGGAAGGACGAGAAAGGGCCTACTACATAATAGGATGGAGACAGCAACAACAAATACTTGTGCAATGTACTGAGAAGCACTTACCATGACACACTCAAACTACGATCCATTCCGTAACATTAGCTGTCATTGCTAGATATTGGAAAGCACTGAAACTTTCATACATCTGATGTGCACATGTTTACATGCAACATATATGATAGCAGGCACAGTGCAATGCATTCTGAATATTAGTTCGCTATTCAGATATCCAGAGGATGTCACTGCCAAAATAATGGTTCAAATGGCTCTGAGCACTATGGGACTCAACATCTTAGGTCATAAGTCCCCTAGAACGTAGAACTACTTAAACCTAACTAACCTAAAGACATCACACACACCCATGCCCGAGGCAGGATTCGAACCTGCGACCGTAGCAGTCCCGCGGTTCCGGACTGCAGCGCCAAATGTCACTGCCAGGACTTGCCCTTGCAGTTGCGAGCTCTGCTGAGGACCCCAAACAGCAATACTCCAATGTGGTTTTAGAAAGTCCCTCTGCCTCTTTTAACTGTTCCTCACTCTCTGACCCACCATCCCTGGAGCTTTGTCCATGTGATCATTCCAGTTTAAGTCAGAACTGAGCACAAGTCGGACAGTGCTAAACTAAGGCCTTCTGCATACTGTGAAGAAACACTTGGTGGAAATTGTAACATCTTTTCCTAGTTCTGCCAACCATATACAATGTGTAAGGCCAGTGCCACATGAAGCTGTCTCCTGCAACACGAGGTAGTAGAAAATACAGTATGAACAGTCACAGTGGTGTTTCTTATAGGGGAAATTAGGAGGAGTCCACATCATACAGGAACTGGAAGAAGGACGAGGATTTTGCTACTGCATTGCGGTGCATCCATAAACTACATACAGGCACTGCTGCCTTAAGGAGATCTGCGGCCCTCAGGGTGCATTCATATCTGTCACCCAAACATTCTCTCCATCCTCCTCGTTTTGTACCTTCCAACAGACAAAAAAAAAAAACTATAAGAACTTCATTAATGTAACTTAGCAGAGAGCTCAATAAGATATTACCACATCCCTCTCTTCCAATATATCAAAAATAAATACCGTCTACATGCTGAAAACAAGCATAAGGGGCGATCCCATTAAATATACAGGTATTGGTGTGTTGCAGCAGGTGGCCAGTGATTGAAGTTGTTTTGCACAGACCAGTGTAAAGTTTCATCACCCATACGGCGGGAGGAACATATCCCACAGACTATCAACTGCAAGAGAGGGTCCCTGTGTCATTCTTTCATAAGCAGTTTGATACATTGTATTTTCTGCTGTAACACATCCAAGCAGTGTATGACTTCAGCTTTGTAACTGCCATACATTCTGTTTCTCCACCATCACTTCGACGTCTGTGTCAATTGCTAAACGGACATTAACATACTTCAATCCATTGCCTCTGACTGAAAGCTGAACATTGCTTGGTGTAAACTATGCTTCTCCGAGAGCACAGAGTACGATTGAAATAAAGCCAGAGGTGGTGTTTCTATTGACGAAAACATGGAAGACATCACAACATATGGGAACTGGAAGAGTTTGTGGCATTGTGGAGTTCTTCCAAACAGCTGCCTGAAGGTGATGACCTCTATATTTAATCTCATCTTTCGCAATGATGGGGTAGCAGATGTGTAGGTGTTCTGTTTCAAAGAGAGCAAGACCACTGATTCCTCACATTGCATCCATGTGTGCAATCATTGTTTCAGTGCTGGCCATTCCCAGAAGGAGTTGCTCACATGAACACTCTGTCCCTAACAAGTGCTCTCACTGAATCATTATGTGATAATCAGCAGCATACTAGTGAACAGATGGGATGGAAAAAAACATCGTCAGTGTACTGTAATAAGCACCACGGTTGATAGTGCGGTCAATTTTAGCAATTTTACAAGATTTTCTTTGATTTCAATGCTGACCAGTGATGTGGCAGCATGCCTCCCAATTTCTGTATCGTCGACTACTTTGGGTGTACCATATAGTAGATTTGATTGTAAGTAGATAACTATGCAGTGCATCCATTCATTGTTAATTCTCGAACATATACACCAAAGTATACCAGACAGTGTCCTATACCGATGTAGTTAGATTATCTAAGTATTTTTAGCACTTTGATCATAGTGCATAATATACAATAATTATTGCCCATCTTTCCCTATGTAGATGGGAGAGTATTCTCGCATTCTTAGGAGATTGAAAGATCTCCCCAGATTGCCTTTGACCAACCCTCCCTATAACACTGTCACTGACTTAATTTGCAGCTGACCAGATGTAGGATGGCACATTACCCACTACATTCCAAGTCTCATGAAGGAACAATGTTCTGAATGTGTAACTGCTGGTCAGTGGAGACTGCCCTGAGTCAGTCTTACTCCTGGCACTCATCCAAGTCCACAATATCTCTCAAGATGCACACTTGTCGAGGAGATGGAGGTGTGCCACCTTTCTTCCTATCGATTCCACTCCGGAGATCGTTCCCTTTCAGCGCTCGTAATGCTGTTGCTATGTGGCATGCACGAGAGAGGATCGGCTGAGGAACGTGCAGAGTGAGAGGCGGTTAGTAATGCCGTGCAGTTGATTGTGGACACGAGAGGCAACCTTGACACTGAATACCGTCGCTATGAAAACGTCCATTTTGATCAGCGTCGGCTGTATTGGGTGCGTTTTGGGATGGACTGCATAGCAAAGAAGTTTGGTGGTCGTTAGCCAATTGTATGTTGTTGTGCATCCTGACTCTTGATCTACCTTTCCGATGCTGCTGGACACGGACTTTAACTGACATAATTAGGTAATTTCATTGTATTTACATAATTCGTTGGAGACATTTCCTACCCTCCGTGTTGCAAGTGTGATGAACCTGAGACAGATTGCTGGTTGATTCTCAATCACGAAATTCTGTGCACAGTTTTCTTGTAGTTCGTCCCTATGAAACCTGTTGTGCCATTCTTACTGTAGTATTTCGTGTTGGCATGTGACTGCGTCGATATTCTTGTTTACCATTTAAAGCTTGGGGCTTACTGTATATTATTTCTTAATCTTAGTAATTAGTCTGTTTCAGAAAGCACTGTGTATCACTGAAAAGACTGATGCACCAACGCATGGTCATTCCGCCATATTTTTCAGCAGATTCTTGAATGTTTGAGTCCATCAAGGACATGTAATTATTGTAAGACTAATTTATCATTTAATGCCTTTCCTTGACAATTTTATATTAGTGTGATTTGATTTGCATGTTTAAAACACCTAGGGTTTGAGTGTGATTTGGTTACTGCTTGGAGGTAGTTACAATTCGCTTAAAGTGTTTTGGTATTAATTTGATATTGTTTTATCTAATATTTTTCCAAGTGCAATATCTTGGGTTTAATAGGGTAGGCTTATTTATTTAAGGAGTTTAAAATGTAGAGTGTTCATTATCGCATTGGGACGCGAGATTTATTGGATCATAATTTCTGACGATTTGTTGTATCTCTGTGTCTGAGTTGTGGGTTTCACCTACGCCTTCAGCCCCTTGCGTGCCTTTCTTATTTATTGGACTCTAACGTTCCGTTTCTGCTTCAGGCACACCCAATAACAGTTGTGAGGTTAATACTGTTTGAAGCAGTATATGTGAAACAAAGTCGGTCTGAGACTTTTATACCTCACACTACTGGTCGGGCCGATAGTTGGCGATCGATACTGCCTACAGGAAAATTAAAGAGACCTTTGGAGAAAAGGGAACCACTTGTATGAATATCTAGAGCTCAGATGGAAACCCAGTTCTAAGCAAAGAAGGGAAAGCAGAAAGGTGGATGGAGTATATAGAGGGCCTATACAAGGGCAATGTACTTGAGGACAATATTATGGAAATGGAAGAGGATGTAGATGAAGATGGAATGGGAGATACGATACTGCGTGAAGAGTTTGACAGAGCACTGAAAGACCTGAGTCGAAACAAGGCCCCGGGAGTAGACAACATTCCATTAGAACTACTGACAGCCTTGGGAGAGCCAGTCCTGACAAAGCTATACCATCTGGTGAGCAAGATGTGTGAGACAGGCGAAATACCCTCAGACTTCAAGAACAATATAATAATTCCAATCCCAAAGAAAGCAGGTGTTGACAGATGTGAAAATTACCGAACTATCAGTTTAATAAGTCACAGCTGCACAATACTAACGTGAATTCTTTACCGACGAATGGAAAAACTGGTATTAGCCGACCTCGGGGAAGATCAGTTTGGATTCCGTAGAAATGTTGGAACAAGTGAGGCAATACTGACCCTACGACTTATCTTAGAAGAAAGATTAAGGAAAGGCAAACCTACGTTTCTAGCATTTGTAGACTTAGAGAAAGCGTTCGACAATGTTGACTGGAATATGCTCTTTCTAATTCTGATGGTGGCAGGGGTAAAATACAGGGATCGAAAGGCTATTTACAATTTGTGCAGAAACCTGATGGCAGTTATAAGAGTCGAGGGGCACGAAAAGGAAGCAGTGGTCGGGAATTGAGTGAGACAGGGTTGTAGCCTCTCCCCGACGCTATTCAATCTGTATATTGAGCAAGCAGTGAAGGAAACAAAAGAAAAATTCGGAGCAGGTATTAAAATCCATGGAGAAGAAATAAAAACTTTGAGGTTCGCCGATGACATTGTAATTCTGTCAGAGACAGCAAAGGACTTGGAAGAGCAGCTGAACGGAATGGACAGTGTCTTGAAAGGAGGATATAAGATGAACATCAACAAAAGCAAAACGAGGATAATTGAATGTAGTCGAATTAAGTCGGGTGATGCTGAGGGAATTAGATTAAGAAATGAGACACTTAAAGAAGTAAAGGAGTTTTGTTATTTGGGGAGCAAAATAACTGATGATGGTCGAAGTAGAGAGGATATAAAATATAGACTGGCAATGGCAAGGAAAGCGTTTCTGAAGAAGAGAAATTTGTTAACATCGAGTATAGATTTAAGCGTCAGGAAGTCGTTTCTGAAAGTATTTGTATGGAGTGTAGCCATGTATGGAAGTGAAACATGGATGATAAATAGCTTGGACAAGCGGAGAATAGAAGCTTTCGAAATGTGGTGTTACAGAAGAATGCTGAAGAATAGATGAGTAGATCACATAACTAATGAGGAGGTGTGACTGTAGGCTTTCCCGGCGTAAACTATTGATGAAAGTTTCTCGGGTCTCCAGCCGGGTGGTAGCGTTGATATCTCGCGTCGTTTCAGGCGAAGATGGGTAGTATGACACTTCCCGAAACGTCGCGAGATATCAACGCTACCACCCGGCTGGAGACCCGAGAAACCTTCATCATTAATGAGGAGGTATTGAATAGAATAATAGAATTGGGGAGAAGAGGAGCATGTGGCACAACTTGACTAGAAGAAGGGATCGGTTGGTAGGACATGTTCTGAGACATCGAGATATCACCAATTTAGTATTGGAGAGTAGCGTGGAGGGTAAAAATCGTAGAGGGAGACCAAGAGATGAATATACTAAGCAGATTCAGAGGGATGTAGGTTGCAGTAGGTACTGGGTCATGAAGTAGCTTGCACAGGATAGAATAGCATGGAGAGCTGCATCAAACCAATCTCAGGACTGAAGACCACAACAACAACAACTGGTCGGGCCGACAGTTGGTGATGGAGTGGGACAACTGGCCATCGTCCACGCCGCCTGTTGTGTACGGCGTTTGTGTCTTTACCTGGTCTGCACGTGGAACTCAGATATACACTCCTGGAAATTGAAATAAGAACGCTGTGAATTCATTGTCCCAGGAAGGGGAAACTTTATTGACACATTCCTGGGGTCAGATACATCACATGATCACACTGACAGAACCACAGGCACATAGACACAGGCAACAGAGCATGCACAATGTCGGCACTAGTACAGTGTATATCCACCTTTCGCAGCAATGCAGGCTGCTATTCTCCCATGGAGACGATCGTAGAGATGCTGGATGTAGTCCTGTGGAACGGCTTGCCATGCCATTTCCACCTGGCGCCTCAGTTGGACCAGCGTTCGTGCTGGACGTGCAGACCGCGTGAGACGACGCTTCATCCAGTCCCAAACATGCTCAATGGGGGGACAGATCCGGAGATCTTGCTGGCCAGGGTAGTTGACTTACACCTTCTAGAGCACGTTGGGTGGCACGGGATACATGCGGACGTGCATTGTCCTGTTGGAACAGCAAGTTCCCTTGCCGGTCTAGGAATGGTAGAACGATGGGTTCGATGACGGTTTGGATGTACCGTGCACTATTCAGTGTCCCCTCGACGATCACCAGTGGTGTACGGCCAGTGTAGGAGATCGCTCCCCACACCATGATGCCGGGTGTTGGCCCTGTGTGCCTCGGTCCTATGCAGTCTTGATTGTGGCGCTCACCTGCACGGCGCCAAACACGCATACGACCATCATTGGCACCAAGGCAGAAGCGACTCTCATCGCTGAAGACGACACGTCTCCATTCGTCCCTCCATTCACGCCTGTCGCGACACCACTGGAGGCGGGCTACACGATGTTGGGGCGTGAGCGGAAGACGTTCTAACGGTGTGCGGGACCGTAGCCCAGCTTCATGGAGACGGTTGCGAATGGTCCTCGCCGATACCCCAGGAGCAACAGTGTCACTAATTTGCTGGGAAGTGGCGGTGCGGTCCCCTACGGCACTGCGTAGGATCCTACGGTCTTGGCGTGCATCCGTGCGTCGCTGCGGTCCGGTCCCAGGTCGACGGGCACGTGCACCTTCCGCCGACCACTGGCGACAACATCGATGTACTGTGGAGACCTCACGCCCCACGTGTTGAGCAATTCGGCGGTACGTCCACCCGGCCTCCCGCATGCCCACTATACGCCCTCGCTCAAAGTCCGTCAACTGCACATACGGTTCACGTCCACGCTGTCGCGGCATGCTACCAGTGTTAAAGACTGCGATGGAGCTCCGTATGCCACGGCAAACTGGCTGACACTGACGGCGGCGGTGCACAAATGCTGCGCAGCTAGCGCCATTCG
This sequence comes from Schistocerca serialis cubense, assembly GCF_023864345.2. Lineage (NCBI taxonomy): Eukaryota > Metazoa > Arthropoda > Insecta > Orthoptera > Acrididae > Schistocerca > Schistocerca serialis. Next base: position 638,997,418 of record NC_064638.1, read on the forward strand.
ACGGCCAACACCGCGGTTCCTGGTGTGTCCGCTGTGCCGTGCGTGTGATCATTGCTTGTACAGCCCTCTCGCAGTGTCCGGAGCAAGTATGGTGGGTCTGACACACCGGTGTCAATGTGTTCTTTTTTCCATTTCCAGGAGTGTATTTGTAAGATGAGTGTCGTTTACTGGTTAAAGATTCAGTAACTTAAAAGGAATTTCTCTGGATGTCATTATATCCCGTCCTTTTCAGGCATTGTCTAAGCTGTGTTTCAGATGAAAGACTTTGCATATTTAAAATTACTTATTCCATTTTTTCAGTTACGAATGCATTTACCAAGTGTGTCATTTACTGTCTGTAAGTCAATTTTGGCTCTGAGCACTATGGGACTCAACTGCTGTGGTCATAAGTCCCCTAGAACTTAGAACTACTTAAACCTAACTAACCTAAGGACATCACACACATCCATGCCCGAGGCAGGATTCGAACCTGCGACCGTAGCGGTCGTGCGGTTCCAGACTGTAGCGCCTTTAACCGCTCGGCCACTCCAGCCGGCCTAAGTCAATTTTGTCACTGTTCAGTTTGTCGTCAGTTTATTCCTGAAGATACTGAACACTGAAAGCCTTTTAGTGTAATTGTGTTACTATAATCCTACGAAATCTACATTAACGTAAATTGGCTTCCGTCGTTTGATTTGTAACAATTGATCCCTATCATTCCACTGTTAATCATGGGACAATAATCCCATGATAGTTGCATTAGCGTAAATTGGCTACTGTTATCAGATGTGTAACAAGTAATCACTATACTGACAAGCTGTTCAGATAATTTTCATTTAATCCTAGGTTATTGCTTTTACTGACTGTATATGTATCAGAATTATTGTCTCACGGGCAAACCTGTGCATGTTTAGATATCTGGTAACCACTCATTTGGCAAAATTTTTCATTAAAAGTGCTATTTGACTTAACTATTTATATGAATAATACTTTGTTTGCAATAAAAAGTGAATGAAGTCCTCCCTCCCCCAAGGTCGAGTCCTTCCATTTAGCCCTTAATGGGCATTTTATGAGGTGCCTATGTACCCCCTTATCAGAGTGTTAGGATAATATAAAAGACAGTGAAGAAGGAACGTGTGATTTATTAATGATGGAGCTCCAGGCGGATGTAGTTCAAAAAATGGCTCTGAGCACTATGGGACTCAACATCTTATGTCATAAGTCCTCTAGAACGTAGAACTACTTAAACCTAACTAACCTAAAGACATCACACACATCCATGCCCGAGGCAGGTTTCGAACCTGCGACCGTAGCAGTCCCGCCGTTCCGGACTGCAGCGCCTAGAACCGCAAGACCACCGCGGCCGGCACGGATGTAGTTTGAAATGTTTTACGCAAATCAACTGTGCTATCAATTCCGAAGTATTGTTCCGGTGTTTGGTGTCAATACCAAGAAGATATCAAAAAGAGAGAAATGATGTGGAACACAAACGCATTCCAAACGCTACAAGGTTCTGCACTTAAACGTGCTATAATGCTAGAGTTGTGCGGTTTCCGACCTACTAGTAGTGTGGAATCCAATGCTGTTAATATTCCAGTGTAAGAAATATATTTTCAGCGCATGATATACATTCTGCCTGCAAATTTATCTACTTGAAACTATGGTGACAATTCATACGGTGATGAAACAATTACCTTGCACACCAAAGAAAACATTGATTCTTTGCAACACAAACAATACATAGGTTTCTGGAAGTGTATGACGCCTGCTGTTTACGAAGTTTAAGCCCGATTGCTGTTCAGAAATTATATGTTCACAACAGTCCTATAAAATCATTGTCGGCAGCTGACAATGCATATACAGAATCAGTGATATCTTACGAGGTCATAAACACGGCGGTCAATAGCCAAATGAGATATAATAGTGATATCGCAGTTTACCAACGCCCCTGCTAGCCTTCCTCTTGCACACAGAAGTCATGGTCCGATGGTAGATTGTATGCTCATGAGCGGGATAATACTACTGTTTCGTCCTGACGTCACATGTCTAGAATGCCTCCTCCTTCCATTTTTAAGGTGTGTATATGTAGCATCAGTCTACTCTCCTCCTCCAGAACATGAAGTTTTATTGATTTCGCTCATTAGTCATTTCATGGTATTTTTCTCCAATTTTAAGTATTCTCAGTCGATTTCTGTAATTTTATTAGGTCTCCGCAATAGTAGATATTTCATCGTATTTACCTCAACTTTGAAGTATTTCACAGGAATTTTTCGTGATTATACCAGGTTTTTCTCGAATTTTACCTATTTGTCATTTTTATATGTTTTCTACAGTTTTCCATATGTATAAGTTCATATTGCTCTCATAACCATGTGCTGTTTGATTTTCTATGAGAATATTTGTGCATCTCATGCAAGAAACCACTAAAAAATCGTAATACTTGCCCTCTCCCCACTGATGTATATATATATGACACATTTTAGAGAGGACAACCATGAAAAGTGTAGTAACAGTTGCTTCAAACATATACGAAACGGAAGACTCGATTTATACCCAAGAAGTGACTTTCTATCATCCTTTAACGCCGATCCATGTCAGTTTACAGGCAGATGGTTCTCTTTTCCAGGCAAGTATCAAAGACAGCAGTCATCTTATATGTATTACTATTACCTCAATAGACATACACTAAAATGTTCTTAAGAAACCACACAGAAATTTTTCTGTAAGGTATTTGTTGGCTCACACCACACAGTTGTGATTGGTGGGGAGTGCAGAGTAGCACACCGACTGTTAGGGTTTTAAACACCTAAACAGCCCTACCAAACACGCGATCCATTCTGACTTGTATACTGCAACCCCCAGCTGCTAATACAACGCTCTTTCGCTAAAGACACTTTATTAAAATATATAAGATAATTGCCAATAACTTTGGGGCCCCACCTAGTCTTGCGATCCGACATACGTACATTTATTACTGCACATTTGGTGGTCACCCACGTTAAACATTATCGCAGTCACCCGGTGCTTCCATATCAACTTTTCCTCGTATTTCTCTTGCTGTCGTCTACTGGTTGCCATCTACAAGAATTTTTCGGCACGAGGTAGAAGACACGCTAGTATTCCCTCATTCCCTCTTGATTTCCCCCCCATTTTGGCGTATTTTTCCACAATTTATACGTATTTTCCGTCATTTTTCGTAATTTTATCGATTTTATGTCACACCTGCCCGTGCAATCATGACATCACTTCTCGACACGTATTCTAAAATTTCTCGTAATGTAGTACAATTGTCAACACCTAGCGCAAATGCACTTTTTCCTGGTCGGACGGTACATTACAGCACTGTACTAGAATGCGTCCAGTCTCCTCCAACACTATATTCTACAGTCGCAGTGCATTTGCTCTGTTTTCTGTATGTCTGTGACTATAACCCCGTGGATATATCACAGAACCTCTGCTGCACTGTCTACATGGTATCGAGATACGATGTGTTACAAGTACTGTTTGTTAGCAAGGGAAATATCTGACAGCTGCAAGACGGAGTTGCAAATATCGGCTTAATACTACGTTCCTTAACGGAATCAATTTCTAAATTCGGTGATTACATGCTTACACTGCTTGCAACGTACACCTGCACTTTCGATCTTAAACACACATCCTGCAACCACACTCTATATTCAACGTCGCGGTATTTGTGCGTAAAACCACTTCATTCGGAAGCAATGCCACACCTCGATTTATAAAGCATGTATAGGTTTTAACTTTGATGGCATTAGCGATACTTGTGTGTGCCTCTAGGGATGTTACTGTCGTGTAACGACTCCGCCACAGGCCGCGCACTATGAACAGGTGCTCGATCGAGTTGAAAGCTTCAACAGAGGGAAGCAAGAAGGTGCTTAAAACATCAATGTAGGCCTGTGCTGTGATAGTTCCACGCAAAAAGACAAGGGGTGCAAGCCCCCTCCCTGGAAAACACAACCACACCGTAACACCAACGCCTCCAAATATTACTAGTGGCACTACACACGCTGGCAGATGACATTCACCGGGCATTCGTCATAACCACACCCTGCCATCGGATCGCCACATTGTGCACCGTGATCCGAAATTCCACACAACATTTTTCCACTATTCAATCGTCCAATGTTCATGCTCCTTACACCAAGCGAGACGTCTTTTGGCATTTACTGGCATGATGTGTGGGGTTATGAGCAGCCGGTCGACCATGAAATCTAAGTTTTCTCACATCCCGCCAACCTGTCATACTACTTGCAGTGGATACTGGTGCAGCTTGGAATTCCTGTGTGATGGTCTGGATAGATGTCTGCCTATTACACATTACGACCCTCTTCAACAGTCGGCGGTCAGTCAGATAAAATGGTTCAAATGGCTCTGAGCACTATGGGACTCAACTGCTGAGGTCATTAGTTCCCTAGAACTTAGAACTAGTTAAACCTAACTAACCTAAGGACATCACAAACATCCATGCCCGAGGCAGGATTCGGACCTGCGACCGTAGCGGTCTTGCGGTTCCAGACTGCAGCGCCTTTAACCGCACGGCCACTTCGGCCGGCGCGGTCAGTCAGTCAACAGACGATGTCGGCCTGTACGCTTTTGTGCGTGTCGCTTCACGTTTCCACTTCACTATCACATGGAAACAGTGGACCGAAGTATGTTTAGAAGTGTGGTAATCTCGCGTACAGACGTATGACACAAGTGACACCCAATCACCTGACCACGTTCGAGGTCCGTGAGTTCCGCGGAGCGCCCCTTTCTGCTCTCTCACGATGTCTAATGACTACTGACGTCGCTAATGTGGAGACCTGCCAGCAGGTGGCAGCACAATGCACTTATTATGAAAAACTTACGTTTTTGGTGGTGTCCGGATACTTTTGGTCACACAGTGTACAAGTAATTACTATCTACTATTACTACTCGCAGAATGCAAGCTGTGTAGCGTCTTCTCAGTACTGTTGCTCTTGAAGACAACAACGGAGATACTGCCCGACCACTTACTAGTGGCTGGTTAAAGCAGGGTTGACAGTGGGAGTTGAACTCTGTCTTCCTGGAAGTTTGTCACTTCCCACTCTTTGTATTGGCGTGTGGGTCAGCGCCCTCCTAATGCTCTTTTGCAGCACTGTGCTGGTCAGTGCACAGTCGATGCATTAGGTCTGAATATTCCTTCCTTCCCCCAAAATCAAAATGCTGCTCCGTTGTCGTGTAGGGAGCCATCTTACGACAACGTGGTGATGGGGGCGGGGGGGTAGGAAGGAAGCTGGGTGGCCTGAGGGGGCAAGAGCCGTAAATGGGACCGACGCTGAGGCCCCGGCCATGGCCCGACATCCGTCCTGTACACAGTGGGAAACGGCTGTCGGAAAACCACAGATGGGCGCCCACGCTCTTCCTGAGCCAGACCGACGAATACAGAGTGGGCCGCAATGACGACGGCGACGGCGACGGCGACGGGTCTACGGCGGGGCCAGAACGAGTGTAGGGAAATTGAGCTGCTGTGGGGGTGAAGTCGAAGGATCGAGCTCCATCAGTTTTGCAGGCATTGCCGAAGAAGCACGAGGGGGTGACCACGCTGGCCGCAAGATCTTAGTAGGATAGAAATCTCGGGACAGAAAATATGCGGAAGAATTTCGTAATCGACAAGCACGAATCTGGTTCTCATAGCAGCGCAGCCCAACAGGACCTTGCATTAAATACATGCAAGCGCCCAAATTTTGAAGAATCGTTCCTCTCTCGGAGCACGACCAAAAACTCTGAAAAGAATAGAATGATTAGGTGCAAAGCGATACTTGCGGAGCGTGGGGGTCCCGTGCGCTGCGGTGGGTGCAGCAACTGGGGCAGCGTGCGGTGGCGATGGCCATGTAGAAGCTCCGCGAGCGATGGAGCGTAGCGGTTCAGCACGTAGTATGGTCATCTGTTGCTTTAATGTATGCACAAGTCCTACAGCTTCTCCATCCGACTGAGGATGAAATGGAGCACTGATAAGGTGAGTTATACCATTGGGGGCACGAAACTGTTCAAAGTCGTGAGCCGTGAGTCTGTAAGCAGCACTTCAGGCAAAACCTTCCGAGCAAAAATTAGACGACAAAACCAAAATGGTACAATGCGATGTAGTCGAGTTCCTAGGCACTACAAACGTTTCTTTCTTTTTGAGTCGTCAGTCTTCTGACTGCCTTGATGCGGCCAGCCACGCATTACCTTTTCATTGGCAGAATCTTTACACCGTGTGAAGTATAATACTTGAAACAAGAAAGTGCGAAATACATTACTGCAAGCAGTGCAAGCTGATTTGTAGATGAAGCCAATCGAACAAACTCATTCTTCAGAGAGTGCACCTATATCTCTGTAACATCGAATAATATAGAATACAGTTCCATTTAACTAAGAATAAAAAATCAGAAGCTACTAGAAAAAGCAAACGTTACAAAAAAGACGCAAACCAGCAAACACCAACTGGTTTTTTTTTCTTGAGTCATCAGTCTTCTGGCTGGTTTGGTGCAGCCCGCCGCGAATTCCTCCCCTGTTCCAACCTCATAATCTCAGAGTAGCAGTTGCAACCGACGTCCTCAATTATTTGCTGGAAGTATTCCAATCTCCGTCTTCCTCTACAGTTTTTGGCCTCTACAGCTCCCTCTAGTACCATGGAAGTCATTCCCTGATGTCTTAACAGATGTCCTATCATCCTCCCTGCTCCTTGTCCGTGTTTTCCACACTTTCCATTCCTCTCTGAGTCTGCACAGAACATCCTTATTCTTTATCGTATCAGTCCACTTCATTTTCAACATTCGTCTGTAGACCACATCTCAAATGCTTCGATTCTCTTCTGTTCCGATTTTCTTACAGTCAACGTTTCACTGCCTTACAATGCTGTGCTACAAACATATTTGCTAAAAGCGTCCACAACAATAAGCAAACGAATGTTCCCAAACGGACCAGTGAAATCAATAAGCGCTCGTTACCAAGGCGATTGAGACTTTGGCCAAGCTGAAAACGTTTGCGCCGCCGTCGATAGAGTTTCAGCACAAGTGTGACACTGTGATACCAACTGTTCAACGTAGGCGTCCATGTCCGGTCAGGTACAGTACCAATGTAGTAACTCAAACAAATGGTTCAGATGGCTCTGAGTACTATGGGACAACATCTGAGGTCATCAGTCCCCTAGACCTAGAACTACTTAAACCTAACAACCTAAGGACATCTCACACACATCCATGGCCGAAGCAGGATTGGAACCTGTGGCCATAGCAGCAGCGCGGTTCCGGACTGAAGCGCCCTGAACCGCTCGGCCACAGTGGCCGGCAATCTGGTAACTGTTTTGTGCGTAAAATTCCCCAGTGCCCTTGGTGGACCAATTACAACACATCTTATTGCAACACTTTAGGAATAAGCAAATACGAATGTCCAGAGTTATATTGGCATAGATTCATACTCGGCAATTACAACACATTTTTGCAACACGTTAGGAATAAGCAAACGACGTTGTCCAGAGTAATTTTTCAATAGAATTGCACTATGCTGGATGGATGTTGACGAGCAAAATATCGTCACACTAAAGAATTCCGAGTATTTTACACTGAACGATGCCAAGCAGTACGGACGCAGTGTAGCAAAAGATTCAAGTCAGGGCCTGCTTCTGTTGCCTGTGCAATTTTCCTATAGTTCTGTGGGAAAGTCTGTAAACGTTTAGTGTCCTGGGCATCGATCTGACAACAAAATGCGGCAGTAGCATCGAACTGAGAATCAGGACCAATAGGTATGCGAGAAAGGGCGTCAGCATTTACATGCTTCGACGTTGGCCGGTGCAATATTTCGTACTGATACTGTGATAAAACAAAGCCCAACGTTGCAGCTTCTGAGCCGTGAATGGAGAAACAGGTTTGGACAGATGAAACAAAGACTGAAGTAGCTTTTGGTCCGTCAGTAGGTAAAACTTCCGACGAAACAATAATGGTAAAACTTTGTCACGCCATAGATAACAGCAGGCGCTTCCTTCTCGATATGGAAATAGTTACACTGAGTCGTGGTCAATAACTTTGAAGCGAAAGCAATCGGCCTGTCCTGTGAACCAAATCTGTGCGAGAGGACAGCTCGAATTCCGTACGAAGAAGGGGCCAATGCCGAAACCGCAGGCTTATCGGGATCGAAATGAACAAGGTATCTGTCACTCAACAAGGCATATGTAAGACAATATTCCGGCGCAAATGACGCAACGGAGGCGCGATCTAGACTGTATGTGGTATGAACCGGATATAATATGTCAACTTCCCGAGAACTGACTGCAATTCCCTCATGTTCAGCGGGGCAGGGAGCTCCCGGATGACCAGCAAACGCGAGTGACGGGGATGAACACCTTAGCTATTAAGAACATGATCTAGGTACTGTATTTCAGTCTGGAGAAAAGACACATTTGTCCAGGCGACACTTCAAACCTGCAGCCGTAAACACTTGAAACAGCTTACGAGGGGTTACTGACATGTTTCTCCGGTGTACGTCCTGATACCATAATACCGTTCAAGTAATTTGAACAGAATAGGACTTTTGCACTAAGCTGTTCCAATTAGCGTTGGAATATGGCAGGCGCTGAAATCCTGCCAAAGGGTAAGCGCAAAAGTTTGAACAACCCTAAATGTGTGTTGACCACCAACACTTTCTGAGATTCCTCATCGAACGGAATTTGCAAATACGCATCGCGTAAGTTAGTTTTTGAAAAATAGCAGCCTGTGCCAAGCTTGTCCATTCCTCAGGGCGAGGCAATGGATAATTATCAATTATTGTTTGTATATTCACAGTGGATTTAAAGTCAACAGAAAGACAAAATCTTCCAGAAGGCTCTGGTAAGATTACTAAGGGAGAAGCCCCATTGACTAGCCAGGATAGGAGCAATAACACCATGTCTTGCCACTCTTTAACTTCACTTTCAACTTTGTCTTTAAGTGCATAAGGGACGGGACGCACCCAAAAAATCTTATATTGCACATTGTCCTTCGTCCTACATTGTAACGAACGCCACAAAGTTTTGCTCTGCCAAGTCCTTCAGAAAATAAATCAGGAAACTCCGTAATCGACTGAGTAACGCTGTCTTTTGTATTGAAAGGAGAAACGTAAAGAACATTGTTCTGATTACGAAGACCAGACAAATCAAATGACTCTAACCCAAAAATATTTTCATAGTGACGTGAATGCAAAATTATAAATAAATGTGGCTGGCCAACTACATATATCAAGCATTGGAATGATCTGGCCGTTGCAGGCATTAAGTTGCAATCAAGATTTTGTCATCTGCGGGAAACGCAGTTGTTCATAAGTGGCACCATTAAGCACTGTAACGGAGGTGCTTGTATCTAACTAACAAGTGGAGGCCACGACGTTGGGATCACGGATTTACTTCAAACTTCGTACGCCTTTCGCAGGCCATTAACACAACATAATGTGCAAATAGTAAGATGCACTACTCTGTCAATTCCGAGAAAAACGCAAAAAAAGTTTTACGCTTCTATTATGTAACGGATGTATCTGTGAGAAGGTCCCAGTTAATGGGAGTCATTGTTATCAAGCGGTTAGCTATCTCGCGTTGTAAGCTGGTCGTGGATGAGGTTGCGGTTTAAATCTCGCTACCACTTACTATTTATTCTATATCTTCTCATCACTGGTCACATTATTTAATTTATATGCGTTTTGAGAGGTGATATAATAAAAAAACTCACGTTCATTTTCATGAAGTCGTAGTAAATTTCATATGTTATTTGACTGTTTACTATCTGTAATTAAATTTTCAAGGAAGAGACCCAGGCTTGGAAAGCCCAAGTCAGACCTCGACAAATGATGCGAATGACGTTATTCATATTCACAATCAGAAATACAGTAAGTCACAATGTGCCGGACCACAACAGTAATGTACAATTACTCGTCGGATGTGCTCTTGATATTACACGTTGCAGGATGGATTTGTGATAAGACATGGAGAACATAAGTTGAAACTTCATGCAATCTCTCAAATGTCATATAAATTAAACAATATGTCCATTGATGAAAACAACAGATTAATGGAAATCGAACCGGCGCCACATACACTTTCGCCTTACTAAGTTCGGACGATAATCACTTGGTGCAGTGGCTCAAGTTAGCGAGTGAAGCTGCGTAGTCATTAATGCATTGGGTTTTTATTTGAAAGATTTTCAGTACAATTATAAACCTGAAGCCTTCGTTTATACAGGGTGACCCAATAGGCTGTTAACTTTTGAACATGTACTAATCCACGGCATAATGTAGATAGAGAGGTAATCGACACACATGCCTGAAATGATGTGAGGTTTTATTGAAACCAAAAACGAATGTAAAAACTGGCCAACAGATGACGTTGGACAGCAACACATCAGTGATGCCGTATGAGAATCGTGTATGAAACGAGCTGTAGTGCGAAAGGGATTCAAATCATCCCTAGCACGGCTGATAAACACCTGCTGGAATTTTGTACAGGATGGCGCTCTACCTCACATTGCTACACGTTTGATACATCTCTTGTGCAACTCGCGTGGTGAGGATCGCCTGCTGAGCCACCACGTCCGTCCTCTATGGCCACCCAGGTCCCATGCTCTCATTCCGCATGGTTCTTAATTGTGGGGTTGCCTGAAGTGCGAGTCTACTGCCATAGTCCAGCCTCATTACGGATTCCAAATGATAACTTGCGAAGGCAATTTCTCACCATACCTACAGATATTCTGCACAGTGCTGTCCACAGCATTAGCCCTCGATTGGAGGTATTGTTGATAGATAACAGCCAACATGTTGTGCATTTGTTATGAAGAACGTCGTCTTTGCTAAAAATGAATTGTTATGCTAATTATTGCTTTTTTTATCATATGAAGCGCCATTGTTAATCATTTTGTGCACTTTTATAGCTACAATAAAACCCCATGTCACTTCAAGCACCTGTATCAGTGTTTACCTCCCTGCTACATTAATCCGTGAAACATTGAATTTTCAAATGTTAACGGAGTTTTGGGTCGTTCTGCATATTCCACGATATCTCTAACGCAGTCCGATGGCAGGATGTGTACGTATACAAACCAGCCATTTTTTTTTTCCTCTTCCATTCTTGTTTGACTTAGTTTTCTGATCATTTTTACAACCGTGTCAAAAAGAGATAGTGAAAAAATTTGCTGCTGCCTCTTCAAGACTGCAACATAAACTTACATTTTCTACGAACAAATTGCTATATTTCCTGTGAACTTCGAAAAATTGTTACGTAAGCATTATTCAGATATTATCTTGAGTCAGCACGGTTCACCGGTAACCGTAGCGGAGATGGGGGTACAAGAGGTAGATAACGTCAAAGCGTCTGAGATCTCGAGTTTGTAACAGTTTTAATCGTGCAAAGGCACTTTAGACTTCTTAGGTTTGTTCCTGAGATGTCGCTCGAATCCGGCTATTTCCCGGCCATCTGCATGCGAGGCAAGGAGTTTTGTTCTTTACATGAAAAAGTGTCAATTCTGTTAGAGTTGGGAGGGATTATTTGAAATAGTGCCCGAGGTTCTTCAGATTGTCTTTCGTAAATTATTGTTGAAATGGTATATCTGTCACATATACACTATCCTGAAAAACAAGAAAAATATTGTGACAGTTATTTTAATCAAGTAATAAAATGTTACATCTAACTCCATACGTTAAAATTACATATCCTATTCTGTGTACGTTTGCTCCAGTTTTTAGCAGTTTACAAAATATTAAAATACTTTAATTGGATTATAATCAACATTCGCAACGGCGTTCGATCAGTTTTACGTAAACGTGTACAAAAATGAAAAAACGTTTTTCTTTTTTAAAAAATCCACAGTTCGACATCAACTTGGTCGAATATTTGATCTTTACAGAATTTCACTTGAACTACTCTTTTCTACAGTCAAATCAATCGTAGCACTTCAGTATGTTCTATCTCCGCGGTATGGCAATTCCCACCATTCAGCACCGTCTAGCAGCTTTGTAACCCTCTGCAAACGATTCATTTGGAGGCAGTATTTGGGGTGTGGGGCTACATCTACGCTTTCCTAGCCGTTGCGGATTTTGCACAGGTTGTTGCCAGTCAGTTGGCATCTCGGGCCTAAGTACACTCCTTTCAAGTTCACACCAATGGAAACTCCCTAGCAGTGCCGGGAACTGAACTCGAGGCCTCCGTATGTCAGTCAGGCATTCAGACCACTCAATTATGGGTGCGAACTTCAAGTTAAACAAAAATTTCAGACGTTGAGCAGCGCTTCATGAATAGCACTACATACACGTTAATGAACGGTTAAGTCAGCGGAGGTAGTCAGAGAGAAAAGAAGTTTTGTATTTAACATACCACGGCGTGAGACACTGCATCAACAGCTCGAGCGTAGAGGACAGAATGCACTGCGATCTAGTGGAAGGAGGCATCCAGGCACTCGCCCTTGATAACGTAACAGAATTATAGGACAACTGAATGTGTATGTGTTAGAGGAACACGACTGCAAGCAGCAGCTGCCACGTTGTCCCACAGTATCTCTTGATGTCCTGCACGGCAGTAAGGCGACCACGGACAACGAGAGGATCAGTATGGCTGTCATCACGGAAGCCTCGACCCAACACCACAGAGCCTAGGAAATGTGTCGATTTCATGGACAACATTTAGCAGGTACCACTCACCACTGGTCTCCATACACGAAAACGACCATAACCTTGCGTCAGAAGATGTCGGGACTCATCGTGAACAACACGTTTTGCCCGGAACGAAATCGCCAGTTGATGTGGAAACGGCAGAATTAAAGGCGAGCTGCAAGATGTCGTATCAAGCGGGGTACTCGAACAGGACGTCTGGGTCGTAAGGTTATTTCTCGTATTCTCTTAATTACAGCCTGATCAGACATTAAGATGCATAATACAGCCAACAGATGCTAAACGATTTTATCTGTTGCATACATTGAAAGAGAAGATCTCAAGTCATGTAGTAAGATCACAGGTACCGCCTTTATCAAAATAGACTTGACATTCCGGACGTTGACATTCGTATTTACCTAATTCTTTTCGATCGTGTACATACGGCATCAACAAAAAATAAAACTTGTGGTAAATATTAACCAACGAGTAAGCATTAAACTGCAAAGTTTTCGTTTTCGAAAGAACCACCTGATTTTACAAGGGAATATAAGGGGATGTATTTCATACCCATGTACTTAGGATACTCTTTGTAAATATGTTTAGGATCAAAGTTTTCATTTACCTTCCACAAATGTTGAATGTGCTCTCCATGGGATGCTTGAGAAATATCCATGTAACAGTCATTGCCCCATACTTTGCGACCAGGTGTGGAGTTACTGTATTTACTGCTGTAGCTGCGAGGCTTCGCAGTTTACCTAATCTGTTGGAAAGGGAAGACACGCAGATGGGGACTGCCACAAACCCCACAAAAAAATCACATACCGTGATATCAGGCGATCCTAGTGGTCAATGGTGCAATATATGCTCGTTACGGGCGATCCACCGTTGAGGCAGCTGACTATTAAGCAATGCTCGTAAATGTATGCAGGGGCCAGCGTGATGTTGGTCCTTTCCGTTGGAAAATGGAATTTTACGATGTTCTCGCAGTTGTGGAAAATATCTCCGAACTATCAAGGTACGTGTCTCCCATAACAGTCTATTTTGTTAAACAGAATGGGCGGAAAACGGCGCAAAACATATGGAAGTTTGGAGACAGTATCTTGTGCTCGACTATCGTACGGTCGGCTGTGTTAGCCGTTTCTTACGTTGTGTTAGTTCTCTTTTTGGTGTAACAGAACGTAGCATCATCACTGAATGTGAAACGCAAAAGGGGATTTATTTTCAATCACCACACCCAGAATGGATTATGAAACTGTGTACGATGATTATCACCGTCATGAAGGGCTCTGTAGCGAATGACACCCTCTATAGATTGACGTGCGAACGTCGCCGCAGAACACTCCTGACTGACACATGAACAGTATTAACTCTCGTCTTGCAAGACGAGTAGACTTTTTTTGTTTATTTATTTACAACACGCCCCTTTACAATATTTGTAATGCTAAATGTATGCATAGTGTGTGTGTAGTGTAGTGTAATTTTTGCGTTGTATGACGTCCATGAGAGAAAGGAGAGGGTGAAACCCAGTGCCGGCACATAGTCTACTCCTTGCGGATAGCACGAAGGGGGCAGCCAGGCTTAACGTCCTCATCCGACGGACGGCACACCATCAAGAGTGTCATATGTCATCAGTTCATGAGGCACTGTGGAGAGGTCTGAGGTCTCGTATTAAAACCAGGACATTGGCGCAACGTCTGGTGATCAGGAACTTTACGCGACCATCTGTCCTCCGCTTTCCGCCCGAATACTGGCACTGAAAACTTTTTCAGTACCAAGATTCGAACCGGGTTAACCTCGGTTCTAGCGCCACCGCACAAACGTGCGTTAGCGATCGCGCCCACGAAAGAGTGTGACGAGCAAGCTTTTCTAGGCTATATGCAAAACTCTGTTTAATGCTCTCTACGCCCAAAACGGGCACACGGGAGAGACCTGTGGATTTCACCTTATCAGTGTATTGAAACTGCAGGTGGTACCGTCAAATGCTTTCAGTTGCAAAAGGTGCATTTCTTTACTATCTAAGAATATCACACTCCACAGCTGCAACTAAACTGGACCTGTTGAAACGGAGAACGTAAAATGTCTTTCGTTTCTGTGTTATGGCCAGCTCGACTCCCCGCATATGGGTAATGAAGTGTGCGAGCCAGCTCGGGGAGATCCCTATTGGCAACTACACTCCTGGAAATTGAAATAAGAACACCGTGAATTCATTGTCCCAGGAAGGGGAAACTTTATTGACACATTCCTGGGGTCAGATACATCACATGATCACACTGACAGAACCACAGGCACATAGACACAGGCAACAGAGCATGCACAATGTCGGCACTAGTACAGTGTATATCCACCTTTCGCAACAATGCAGGCTGCTATTCTCCCATGGAGACGATCGTAGAGATGCTGGATGTAGTCCTGTGGAACGGCTTGCCATGCCATTTCCACCTGGCGCCTCAGTTGGACCAGCGTTCGTGCTGGACGTGCAGACCGCGTGAGACGACGCTTCATCCAGTCCCAAACATGCTCAATGGGGGACAGATCCGGAGATCTTGCTGGCCAGGGTAGTTGACTTACACCTTCTAGAGCACGTTGGGTGGCACGGGATACATGCGGACGTGCATTGTCCTGTTGAAACAGCAAGTTCCCTTGCCGGTCTAGGAATGGTAGAACGATGGGTTCGATGACGGTTTGGATGTACCGTGCACTATTCAGTGTCCCCTCGACGATCACCAGTGGTGTACGGCCAGTGTAGGAGATCGCTCCCCACACCATGATGCCGGGTGTTGGCCCTGTGTGCCTCGGTCGTATGCAGTCCTGATTGTGGCGCTCACCTGCACGGCGCCAAACATGCATACGACCATCATTGGCACCAAGGCAGAAGCGACTCTCATCGCTGAAGACGACACGTCTCCATTCGTCCCTCCATTCACGCCTGTCGCGACACCACTGGAGGCGGGCTGCACGATGTTGGGGCGTGAGCGGAAGACGGCCTAACGGTGTGCGGGACCGTAGCCCAGCTTCATGGAGACGGTTGCGAATGGTCCTCGCCGATACCCCAGGACCAACAGTGTCCCTAATTTGCTGGGAAGTGGCGGTGCGGTCCCCTACGGCACTGCGTAGGATCCTACGGTCTTGGCGTGCATCCGTGCGTCGCTGCGGTCCGGTCCCAGGTCGACGGTCACGTGCACCTTCCGCCGACCACTGGCGACAACATCGATGTACTGTGGAGACCTCACGCCCCACGTGTTGAGCAATTCGGCGGTACGTCCACCCGGCCTCCCGCATGCCCACTATACGCCCTCGCTCAAAGTCCGTCAACTGCACATACGGTTCACGTCCACGCTGTCGCGGCATGCTACCAGTGTTAAAGACTGCGATGGAGCTCCGTATGCCACGGCAAACTGGCTGACACTGACGGCGGCGGTGCACAAATGCTGCGCAGCTAGCGCCATTCGACGGCCAACACTGCGGTTCCTGGTGTGTCCGCTTTGCCGTGCGTGTGATCATTGCTTGTACAGCCCTCTCGCAGTGTCCGGAGCAAGTATGGTGGGTCTGACACACCGGTGTCAATGTGTTCTTTTTTCCATTTCCAGGAGTGTATTAATTCGTAAGTTTCTATCTTTATTCGTGAGTAAGGTATACCATTGTGAAATCGGATGATTCTTGTGTGTCGCCCCACATAATGTGATGTACAGACAAGACACACTGGACTCGCATTCACGAGGAGTACGGTTCAAACCCGCGTCCGGCCATCCTGATTTAGGTTTTCCGTGATTTCCCTAAATCGCTCCAGGTAAATGCCAGGATGGTGTGATGTTGTTGCTTTAATTTGTTCTGAAAGCGGTGCTGATAGACAATAAATGCGGGTTAAAAGCTGTGAGCTGTCTGGGGAAGTTAACCTTGCATTACTGAGCAACTGTTTCACCAGGTATCCAGTCTAGCTTACCAAATTCCCGACCAGACTAACATTAATTATAATCTTTTAATCGACATACGACAACCGGTGATATATATATATATATATATATATATATATATATATACATATATATATATATATATATATATATATATATATATATATATTTCCAAATATAAACTGATTTATTTCTTTTTATTTAAATTCTCTTTATATATATTTATTTATTTATTTATTTATTTATTTATTTAAATATTTATATATTTAAATAAAAAGAAATAAATCAGTTTATATTTGGAAATTTATTTTAACATTGATCATTGAAATTTCAGCATATTAAACTTGATTCATAACTAAACTGGTGCCTTATTTAGGATTGTGAAAATGTGAGTTTGTAATCTTACAGAATACATCAAATATGGAGCCAAGATTGGGAGACTGCATACAACACTGCATTCATAAAGTAACACACGAAGAACGTTGAAACATATGCAAGAGGAAATTAACCACAACCAACCGATTCAATTTTCACCCAAAGAAGTTACGTTCGTAGCGCAATCCTGTCCGTCATGTAATTACCACACACTGGTATACTAAATTCATACTAACTGTCTGTGAAATCTTCCCGAAAAGAATATCTGAGGGCTACTTTGATGATTACACCACATGCTTCACGTGGTCAACTTGCTTTACACAAAGAGTGTAACTCCACAATAATTTTGATAATTGAAATAAATTAGATCGAAAAGGAATTTACAAAAGAAAAACCTCGAACTGGTTACTACCGTCTTACTATTAACCTGAAGGGTCAAACAATTGTATAAGAACGTGGTACTGGTCTCACAAAGTACACCCCACGTGGGTTGAACATAAAGAAAAGTTGCTATATTGAAAAATATTGTCAAGACGAGACGTTATAATCTCACGCACATTCGCATTTAAGACTGATGATCTTAATTAGAGTTACTGATCAACACGTGGTTCCACTTTACTCACAAAGTGATGACAAAGCAACTACTGGAAGATATTCTGAACTTCACACTCGAAATACACTGCGTTGCAATTTAAGATAATATTAGATATTTTAGAGCTAAACCTGAAATAAAGGTGATTAAATTTTCAGTTAGGCTGAACTTAAGAAATCCATTGTCCTGCGGACTTAGCAGACACGCGCTTAGCCGGAGATCTTATCACTTCAGACGCTCGCCGTGGACAGACTGACTTGGTCCCTTCCTGAAGGTGCCTCACAAGTACAAACGGAAGTGACCAGAGAGGCAGCTTCCTATACCAACATGACGAGGGACGGACAGGACCATACAAAGAATAGAAACCTCTTTGCTTCTAGAAAGCGTAGCTATCTGTTCCGACGTTGGTCCCACTGTTCTCTAGCAGACAGGCTTGTCTGCTACCATCAAGTATGCAACTAGAAATACATTTGCTCATTCATTCTTTCACACAGAAGGGAAGGGGGATGACAGTATCTTATCATATACAGTATATAAAAGAAAGCGGATGTAGGTTCCGTATGAGACTGTGTGACATGAATTACATATAAACTGTGTTTTAAAGTGTAGTAGTGCGACAGATCGTTCTTGTTTATGTGTAAAAGTAAGACGTTCCACTGCTCAGTCTCCTCCCAGATAGAGTCAGAAACACCACAGTAAATTTAGAAGAGGAATTTATGCTGTAAATGACAACAGATTTAAGAAATTAACATGAAAGGAATCCAACAGAGACCTTTCAATGGTTCCTCTGAGAGGGCACTGCCCACTCGCTTCCCTAATCTGATGGGATCGATGACCTCGCTGCTTGGTCTCCTTCCCTAAATCAACCAACCAATCAGATGGTTCAAATGGCTCTAAGCATTATGGGACTTAACATCTGCGGTCATCAGTCCCCTAGACTTAGAACTACTTAAACCTAACTAACCTAAGGACGTCGCACACATCCATGCCGGAGGCAGGATTCAAACCTGCGACCGTAGCAGCAGCGCGGTTCCGGACTGAAGCGGCTAGAACCGCTCGGCCTCAACCAACCAATCAGACAAAAAGAAAAAACGAGTGGGAGTGAGCAGGGTAGTACTTTTGTCGTAAAGATTCGCCGTCAGAGAGGACGGAGCAAGGGTGACAGTCGGTGCCACCTCCCGGCAGGGAGAGGCCTGGTAGAGGGCGGGCGCCGCCAGGGGCGCTGAGGGCTACGGGGGCACCTCCAACCTGATTACCGTAATGCTCCGCGACGCGGGGCGAGGCTACGAAAAGGGGCGGCGCGGCCGGCGCCGGGTGAGCGGGCGGCGAATTACGGCGGCGCCCCTGTGAGCGCGGCTCGCTGTGCAGCCGGCCCCTTCCTGTGTTATTAACGCGGCTGGAAATGGCACGCGGAGGCCGCACTGCCGCCTGCTGCCCACACACCTGTTGTAAGCTGCTAATGGCACACTAAAACTCGCTGTCCCCGCTCTGGACACAGTTGTGCCGTCACGAGTCAGTTCGTGCTTTTGGACAAGCTTTAATACAGAAGTTACGCTCAGTCTCTAGATACAACCACTCCAGCCCCTTCCATTTAGACACCATTGCAGCAAGTGGGACAGACACTGTCTGTCTTCCTTCATTATACTGATTGTGCTAAAGTGCCGTCAGGCATCATATCTTCAAGAATGGCTTCCATACTCGTTGGACTGAATCGATTAATGATAACATTTCAGAGTCTAAAATCAAGACTTTTGCATCCATATTAACATTGGTACTAAAAAATTAGCCACGTGCGAGTAGGACAATGGCGCTGACGCTTCCTTACAACGTTAATTATGTACGTAGACATTTCATCCAATCTGGGAACCTAGAATTTCGAAGATTTTTGTCTGTTATCGACATTGATACAAGCAAGATATAGATTTCAGGAATTCTAAGACTTTTGA
This sequence comes from Schistocerca serialis cubense, assembly GCF_023864345.2. Taxonomy (NCBI): domain Eukaryota; kingdom Metazoa; phylum Arthropoda; class Insecta; order Orthoptera; family Acrididae; genus Schistocerca; species Schistocerca serialis. The sequence goes on from NC_064638.1 coordinate 639,016,845, forward strand.
AAATATTCTAATTTCGAGTTTGAAGTGGAATGATTAACAATCAAAGAACTTTCTTTCAAGTGATATAATTACAAATTAGCAATTTTCGGATTTTTTCCTTTGGTTGTACTGTGAAACCTTGCTTCTTGCAAGTTTCGTGATTCTAGGTCAACGGAGAATACGCGGTAGGTTTTCATGAGTGAATTTGCGGAGAATTGACATAAATGGCCGTTTCTTTTGACTGCATTGATTTAGAAGCTAACGTTTATTATGCCGCCAACGGTCCATAGACCTTAGTATGTGACTTAAAATTCAGTTTGGTACGTCTACCCATTTCTGGAAAAAAAAGGTTGTTAACAGACGAGCAGACTTTATGATAACAAAAGAAAAAATTCGTGCGATATGAGTACAAATTAACAGTTTTCAGATTTGTTCCTTCGGATGAAGCGTGAAACGTTGCTTCTTACCAAGTTTCATGACTTTAGGTCAATGCGAAGTGCCGTGTACATTCTGATGAGTGACATTACGAGAATCAAAATATGTGACCTGGGTGGCCGCATCTTTCGATTGCTTTGACGTAGAAGCTCTACTTTCTTATGTCACCAACGGATACTTGACACATCTGCCGGGTCCTGGAAATAGGGTTTTCAACAGTCAGGCAGACAGAACGACAGACATACAACAAAGTGACCCTATAAGGGCTACGTTTTTACCGACGGAGGTACGGAACCCTAAAAGAAAATTGCTTTCCTTTTGCTAAATAAATATTATGACTGACTAATCCACCTTTCAAAAATTATATTGAGTGGTTAACTACCTACCCTTTTAGATACAATAAAATTATTCCATGTCCTGTCAAATTTTACATTTGGAGCATGCCACGTCCACATACTCACCCAATGGATCCTAAAAGAATGACTGTTTCCGAATCTTACCGCTTCCTGCATAAATTTCTGTGCACGTCCATCGTGAAAAGCGGCGTCCAGTCGAGCCCAGTTAATCACAAGTAGTGCTCGTAATTTCATACTACACTACTGGCCATTAAAATTGCTACACCACGAAGATGACATGCTACAGACCCGAAATGACTCAAATGGCTCTGAGCAGTATGCGACTTAACTTTTGAGGTCATCAGTCGCCTAGAACTTAGAACTAATTAAACCTAACTAACCTAAGGACATCATACACATACATGCCCGAGGAAGGATTCGAACCGGCGACCGTAGCGTTCGCTCGGCTCCAGACTGTAGCGCCTAGGACCGCACGGCCACTGCGGCCGGCAATTTAATCGACAGGAAGAAGATGCTGTGATATGCAAATGATTAGCTTTTCAGAGCATTCACACAAGGTTGGCGCCGGTGGCGACACCTACATCGTGCTCACATGAGGAAAGTTTACAACCGATTTCTCATACACAAACAGCAGTTGACCGGCGTTGCCTGGTGAAACGTTGTGATGCCTCGTGTAAGGAGGAGAAATGCATATCATCACGTTTCCGACGTTGATATAGGTCGGATTGTAGCCTATCGCGATTGCGGTTTATCGTATCGCGACATTGCTGCTCGCGTTGGTCGAGATCCAATGACTGTTAGCAGAATATGGAATCGGTGAGTTCAGGAGGGTAATACGGAACGCCGTGCTGAATCCCAACGGCCTTGAGTATCACTAGCAGTCGAGATGACAGGTATCTTATCCTCATGGCTGTAACGGATCGTGCAGCCACGTCTCGTTCCCTGAGTCAACAGATGGGGACGTTTGCAAGACAACAACCATCTGCACGAACAGGTCGACGACGTTTGCAGCAGTATGGACTATCAGCTCGGAGACCATGGCTGCGGTTACCCTTGACGCTGCATCACAGACAGGAGCGCCTCCGATGGTGTACTCAACGACGATCCCGGGTGCACGAATGGCCAAACATCATTTTTTCGCATGAATCCAGGTTCTGTTTACATCATCATGATGGTCGCATCCGTGTTTGGTGACATCGCGGTGAACGCACATTGGAAGCGTGTATTCGTCATCGCCATACTGGCGTATCACCCGGCGTGATGGCATGGGGTGCCATTGGTTACACGTCTCGGTCACCTCTTGTTCGCATTGGCGGCACCTTGAACAGTGGACGTTACATTTCAGATGTGTTAGGACCCGTGGCTCTACCCTTCATTCGACCCTGCGAAACCCTACATTTCAGCAGGATAATGCACGACCGCATGTTGCAGGTCCTGTACGGGCCGTTCTGGATACAGAAAATGTTCGACTGCTGCCCTGGCCAGCACATTCTCCAGATCTCTCACCAACTGAAAACGTCTGGTCAATGGTGGCCGAGCAACTGGCTCGTCACAATACGCCAGTCGCTACTCTTGATGAACTGTGATATCGTGTTCAAGCTGCATGGGCAGCTGTACCTGCACACGCCATCCAAGCTCTGTTTGACTCAATGCACAGGCGTATCAAGGCCGTTATTACGGCCAGAGGTGGTTGTTCTGGGTACTGATTTCTTAGGATCTATGCACCCAAATTGCGTGAAAATGTAATCACATGTCAGTTCTAGTATAATATATTTGTCCAATGAATACCTGTTTATCATCTGCATTTCTTCTTGGTGTAGCAATTTTATGGCCAGTAGTGTATATGACAGTTCTTTATCTAATGTTGGAATAAATGAGGGCTACTTCAGTTCTGAAAACACACGACGGAAAAAAATCCGCAACACCAGAAAGAGTTGTGCAACACAAAAGAATGTTGGTAGGCATGTTTCCACATGGGAAAGATGATGTCTATTCAAATTTCGCGCCAGTCGGATAAGAGCGGCGCTAGTAGGGCCAATATGAGGATGCAAATCAGATTAGCTTTAAATACACGCTGTAGCAGTCACAAGTATTACTTACCTTTGAGAAAGTACGTGGTGAGTTGTCATTTGTCAAGGGCACCTCACTGAGTTTTAACGAGGTCGTGTAATACAGCTACGAGGAGCTGGATGTTGCTTCCGCGATACTGCAGTAAGATTTTGCAGGAATATAGCCACTGTTCATGTCTGCTGACATCGGTGGTCATTAGAATGTACGGCCGCAAGAAGATCGGGTTCCGGACGGCCACGTGGCACTACCGAAAGGGAAGCCCATCGTGTGCGGTGTATGGCTCTGGCACATCGTACTGCATCTGCAGCAGCAACTGAGCAGCGCTTTATACCACAGTGACACAATACTCTGCTACAAATCGGTTACTTCAAGGACAGCTCCGAGACAGACGGCCTGTAGCGTGCATTTTACTGACGCCAAACCACCACCATCTGCGATTTCAGTGGTGACAAGCGGGAGCTCATTTGAGATCAGGGTGGAGGTCTGTTGTTTTTTCTGATGAAAGCTGGTCCTGCCTCGGCACTAGTGATGGCCATATGTTTGTTAGAAGGAGGCCAGCTGAGGGCCTGCAATCAACCTGCCTGAGAGCTAAAAACACTGGACCAACACCTGGGCTTATCAAGTGAGGTGCGATTTCGTGTGACAGCACTCTGGGTGTAAAACTGTTCGTCAGTCTCGTGATTCTATCTGTTGTGGTGCCGTTCATGAACAGATTTCCTGGGGTGTTTTCCAACAGGAGAACGATCGCTCACACACCGCTGTTGTAACCCAACACGCTCTGCAGAGCGTCGACATGTTGCCTTGGCCTGCTCGGTCACCAGATCTGTGGCCAGTAGAGCACATATGGTACATCGTAGGACGAAAACGCCAGCGTCATCCACAAACAGCATTAACCGTCCCTGTATTGATCGACCAAGTGAAGCAAGCATGGAACTCCATCCCACAGACTGCCATCCGGTGACTGTAGACACAATGAATGCACGTATGTATGCTTGCATTCAACAGTGTGGCGGTTACGCCAGTTATTAATGTACCAGCATTTCACATTTGCAATGGCTTATTTCGCTCTTACATTAACCTGTGATACTGCAGTGTTAATCACATAAATATGTTACCTAAACAAATGTATTCTCGAAATTTCATTACTTTTATTTCTTGGTGCTGCGATTTTTTTTGTTAGTGTATTTTAGGAATTAAACACAAGATGTCCCGTATGATACTAAACTGAATATCCTTCACATTAAACTTCCGGGCTGATAGGCCGTGGTCGATGAATAAAACTCTCCCCTGACGTTTCTTCTCCGACTGCGGGAGAAGAAACGTCAGATTGACCACGACCTATCAGCCCGGAAGTTTTAGGTGAAGACAATACTGGTCGTGATTACATTATATGATTAAACTGAACATCGATGTAAGATTTCGTTGTTAAGTTGATTAATTATTTGTAATTTCAGCTATTTTCGCTGCTTGAAAATAAATCACCGTTTCTTTCTCGTGATTAACTATGTGCATCAAGAGGTCCGTATCATAAGAGGACGAACAGGTAACTGGCATCACACTGTACGCAATAGACAAAGGCATTTCATTCAGATTCCAGAAAGGCGTTAACGAGACAACAGCGCCTACTTGAGCTAGTGACTAGCTGCCAGCCGACTGCCAGTAACGACTCGCTCTGCTTTTGTTCCCGCAGGCGGCCCGCATGGGCGAGCGCCCCTGATGTCGCCCAACAGAGCAATGAAGGCGCGACACAACTTCCGGCGCCGCTTCAGCCTGCAGCCGTCCTTCTTCAAGGAGGACGTCGAGGAGGATGAGCCCACTAGCCACAGGTAAAGCTTTTGCGTTGGTCTGTAGCTCAGTGCATTTCAATGTAGTCCCATACTTCTTTTTTTATGTTTTACTGCGATACCGAATAGTTAGGCACTTTCTGTGCTAACTGCTTATCACAACACGTATTCAGTCAAATCCTGGCTTCAGGCGGTCTCCCGGCCAAATGCATGCAGGGACTAGTCAAACATACTCATCTACTTTTTTTTTCGAGTACATTATAATCGTCTTCTCGAAGCTATCGTCCTCCCAATAGCGAGTCATGTCTAGAACGCCGAAGTTGCAATGGAGTCTGGTGACATGACGTGAAATACTATTCATACAACACAACATTAACTCTCCCGCACTGATTATATCACTTGTCGATCTATGATCTTCATCGATACTCAACTGCACAAACAATTGACTTGCAACGCCGTAGTTCTTCAGGTTCTCGTGGCGATTTGTAGACAACTTGAGGTGTTTGGCGTACTGGCGGATATCGCTGTAGCCCGTGTAAAGTATATAGACAACGTTACTCATTCTCTTCTTAAGGTGCTACTTGAGACTGCTAGTCTACCGGAACGGCTCCAATATTTATACCCACTGGCTTCTTCCTCCATGGTCGTTTGTAAGCGCACCGTTCCCAGAAGAACGTCCTGAAACGTTCCGTCTTCGGTTGGGTGCAGCTTTCCGCGAGCTGACGTTTTCCGTCCACTGCGCCTGGCAGTGATATGGTGTTCCGTTCTCCGCATGGTGCACCTTGTGCTATGTCTGGGATTCGTGCGTCATGTCACACACTCTCTGTTCCTCTTTTTGCACAGTTCTGCTGCTTTAACCATTGTGTTTGTAGCAACTCCAGCGCAAGATGTCAGGTTTGTTAATTGTCGCGATTCATGACTTTTTTTCTACCTGTATCTCTGTTGCCTCTGTTACAAAACTTTCCTAATATCTGGGAGTTTATGCCAGGACCCACCTTTTTTTTCATAGATAGTGGTATGATCAAGTTTCAGACTGTGCTCGGCAATGGCTGATTTAGTTTCTCGTCTTAGCTGGATGTACCAGTGGTATTCTTGGCATCTGATGTTCACAGCCTAGGTTTTTGGCCAATGTATGACAAGCCACATTGACAAGATTTATTGTAAACCTTCTGGTTTTCCTAAGGCTTTGTCTTGCCTTACACTTCCCAGTAGTCCTCTTATTTTGGCAGGTTATGTTACTCTTCTTGAGAACCCTTTTTATCCTAGCAGATGTAGTGGCCAGGGAGCTTTCACACCTTCAGCAGTTCATAGCGGTCACCATGCTAGGTAAAGGTTGGGACCAAGTAGAATTGCATCTTGGCCCCAAGCAGAGTGCGCCAGGAAGAATGTCGCAGTGTACCAGGCAGCGAAGTTTGACCATATTTGTAAGTAAGCACAGCAGGCGGAGAATACTCTCACTGCGATTAACGTAAGTGTCAAGCAGTTTGCTAACATCACCATGAAGATACTCATACGGAGCCTCAACTTCGCAGCTACTTCTAGAAATGTGCCTATTTCAAGTTTAATGGGAACAGTGGAGCAAATATCCGACAGACTTCCAACAAATGTGGCAGTACAGATCCGCTGGGAGACCTGTAGGATGACCACCAAGACGAAACCTCCAAAATCGATCATTGCCAGTAACGAGATGCTAGTATTCAAGAAGCTCTAAGAAGACAGCAGAATCGTGGTTTTGCTAGCAGGCCAAGGGAATTCCACAGTCATTATGCAGCAAACTGATTATAATGAGAAAGTTCGCCAACTTCTGGAGGATCCAGCAGCATACAGATTTTGGGAATGTGACCTTATAGACAAGGTGGACAAGAAGACTAAAGCTCTCTTGGAGGCAACAGCCATACCTGACAAGGTCATCAAAGAATCCAGAGCACTCATACCATCCAGACTAGTGGACAAGAAGACCAGAGCTCTCTTGAAGGCAACAGGCATGTCTGACGAGGTCATCAAACAACTATAGTCTAGAGCACCCGTGCCATCTAGGCTGTATGAGCCGCTGGAAGTAGACAAAGAGAGTGTGTCCGTGCCCTCAGTTGCCAGCAACATTCGTGCATCGAAGTATCCAGCAGCCAAATATTTGAGTAAACTACCCTGCTAACAAGATACCACAGAAAGACTCAACGGAACTGATTGAAGACAAATTGTACTATGCTCTGATGAATCTGTTCACGCATATAACGACTTCAAAATATTATCTGTGTGAGGGGCTTCACTCTCTCACCAATGGTTGCCAATCTGTTCATGAAAAAATATGAGCAGAAAGCATTAGAGTGCCGAGATACAAACCCACATGCTTCTTCAGGTATGTGGATAATACCATCGTGATCTGGCCTAAGGGTAGGCAGAGGCTCACTGAGTTCTTGGAACATTTTAATTCACGCCACTCAGCTATAATGCTCACGAGGGAAGTGGAAAACGATCGTCAGCTGTTGTTTCTGGATGTAATTGTGAAAAGAGAGTAGATAAGTCATTTGGCCGCAGTATGTATAGCAAATCATCACACAGTGATTTATATTTGCAAACTACCAGCTGTCATCACCCAGCACAGAAGAACGGAATTCTGAAAGACACTGATCCACAAGGCACCCACCTAGAATTCCAAGATAGTTTGACATCAGAAGTAGGGTATCTACGCCTAGTCTTCTGTAAAAATGGATGCACGGGCAAACAGATTCACAAGGCCTGTTAACTAGCCACTCTGCGTCACGACAGAGAAGAAGATCAAGATGAATCAAATGCTATGGATTACCTGCCCTACGAGTGATCTATTTCTGCCACTGTCAACAGGATTCTCAAGAAGAATGACATCAAATGTGTGTTCTTTCCAAGTACCAGAATAAAAGGACTACTGGGAAATGTCAGAGATGTGTTTTGCGAAAATCGAGATTTTGTAATATATTTTGATAATGTGACATGATGTGCATTGGCCAACTGTACCACTGCAAACATCAGGTGCCAAGAACATCAGAGGCACACCGAGCTAAGGCAAAACATTGTCGAATACCGTCCGGAATTTAATTATACCATGATCTATGAAAAGACGAAGTTTCTGGCATAGAACTTTAGATACTGTGACAGTGTTATGAGGGAGTCAGTAGATGTAAAAGTAGCGAAAAACATGAGTCGTAACACGGTACCAAATCAGGAAAGCCTAGGATCCTGCACTGGAGTTGCTGCAAAGCAACGGTTGCAGCAGCAGAACTCTGCAGAAATAAGAACTGAGAATGTGATCGTGGGGAATAAACCCCAGACAGAGCAAACGGTGCATCATACCGAGCACAGAGCACCAGATCTGTCAGGCGCACTGGAGTGAAAACGGAACGAAGCTAGCGGCCAGGCGCAGCCGACGAAAGACTCAGGGCGACTCCAGTGGAAACGGGCGGCAGACGGAGCGCCTAGAAACGACCAAGGAGGCACACCTGTTGGAACGCTAACTCGCTACCAGGAGCACAGGACCGAAGACGGAACGTTTCAGGGCGATTCCAGTGCGAACAGCTCGCAAACGGAGCGCCTGCAACCGACCATGGAGAGCAAGGCAGTACTATCAATATTGGCCCCATCGCACTCGACTAGAATAGTTCAGCCTGGGCAGAAGAAGTGTGCACATCGCTGCTATGTCGCGTTCTGCTGTCGAGACTGAAGGAGATCAATAAAGGCGAGCACATGCTGATGGCGATAGCGAAACTGTACATTTGTCGTTTCCGTCGTTATTTCGACGAGAGAAAAATATACCGCTGTTTCGTGTGCCAGCATGGGTGAAGGTAGATGAGCCACACGGAAAGCTGACTCAAGGAAGGGGGTATCAATAGTGTTGCTGAGTGAACTTGCTGATCACTCCAAGAAAGACCACAGTGGTGGAATGTCGGTCCCTCTTCCCTGCATCTGGTGCAGAGGCATTACTAGTACCAAGCTTAATGACAAATGTTAAACTGCTGCAATCTCGAACTCGGCGTCGAATCTGTTGACTCAGACGCTGTGGCTGAGGTACAGGTGGCGACCATGGTGTCTTCAAGACTCTAAAAGACTGCAGGCATTGCCGCAGCGCCCAAAAAGAACAAGAAGACGCCATTAAAACATTACGAGAAGACGATCAAGACGCTCCTCCGTAGGATGCTTTAGATTTGCGACAAGCAGGCCATCTAGGAAGGGCTGCTGCCTGCTAGATTCGGGGAGGTGATAATCGAGCTGCATAACTGGAGAGAAACTGCCCGGCATGTGGTTAGGGAGAGGAGCGCTGTGTTGTTTGCGATTGAAAGTAGTTGGGCTGAGAACTATTTATTGCTTCGTACTTCATTTAATTTTACAAACTCAAATTTCATTGAAACAAAATCTTCAGGTCAGATGTTAAGTTCGGAACGCCCGATGTCGAGATGAGGCGGGCGCCAAGTTTGAGAACCCGCTCATCTCGACCAGCGCGGTGCCGGTAGTAACGACGGCCCGCACCTCTCAGCTCATGGGAGTTTGCAGATGAAAGCTCGAGGGAATCAATGAGAAAAGTCAACGACTATGACAATGAACAAATGCCCGTTGTTCCTAAAACAACACAAGGGCACAGCTTAATGAATAAGCACACGTCCATAAAATAAGCAGTACGAAAAACTATATCAAAGATTCACATAACACAGCCAAAAACACACAACGGTAATCCTCAAGCCACACGCTGATCAGGACACATCGCATACTTAACATAAACGCGCGGACCTATTTTCCACGCACAAGTAATACCAAATTCAAGATGAGACTACTCAACGCAAAAACAGCGCAGTACAAGGCGATGACGCAACTAAGCACGCCCACGTTCGTCCAGCAAACGAACAGTCAATAAAATCATGACAAATTGATAAAACGCAGCCATTTAAATATAATACTTAGCTGAACAGGACAGTCGCAAACTGCGTGTCATCGAACAACACGAGAGTAACTTATCATGGCCGGGGATCTTAGTCACATAGAATTTTTTGAAGGACATGATATTGGTCGTTTATGTAGAAATTATTTGTTTCACAATTCCGACCTTCGGGCGATTTTCAAGTGTTGCTGCAGGGCTACAGGAATATCAAAGTAAAGAATAGAGTGTGTGTACAGAACTATCATCTGGACAGCAGAACGTTACACAAATAGTGAAACTAATCCTCGCTAACATTGTGCTTCAGCACATCTCATACTTTAAAATCCCACAGCATGTAACATGTCATCGTCAAAACTTTTCACCGCTTTTCGAGGTAGAAGTACAGTCACATCAAACGAGTGCGAAGCTCTGTACATCGTGAAACAATGTAAATTAAGTGAGCTGTTGTTTATATTCCTTCACATAAATCGCTACAAGTCAATAACACACTTTTTACACGCGAACTAAGGCCGTTGGCACGAAAATGCATTCACATGTCAGACTGACTGTGCAGTTATCAGAGATAGCATATTGTGTGATAACACTTATGAGCTCCGTATCATATTTCCACATATGTTCACAACATACAGCTTTCTATGTGATGATATAGTCGTAAGGTACAAGCGGACAGCATAGGAAAATTTCCTTACAACAGGGTAGCATAGAAATGGTACCACACTGTCTTGAGTACCCATACAGAACATGGCCACAGTAATCTTACTTATTAGAGGTATGTATTGCAACTGGGCCGGCCGCGGTGGTCTAGCGGTTCTAGGCGCTCAGTCAGGAACCGCGCGACTGCTACGGTCGCAGGTTCGAATCCTGCCTCGGGCATGGATGTGTGTGATGTCCTTAGGTTAGTTAGGTTTAAGTAGTTCTAAGGTCTAGGGGACTTATGACCACAGATGTTGAGTCCCATAGTGCTCACAGCCATTTTTGCAACTGATAAAAAACACAGAAGGTTTGTTAGAATACTGATTTGTAGCGATTTATGTGAAGGTTGTTAACATTGGTAACAGTTCACGTAATTTACATCTTATCACGATGTATAGAGCTTCGCACTCTTTTGAGGTTACTTTAACGATAACATGTAGATAAGTTTATCTCTGTTTAAGAGTGGACCGACCTAGAGCGTAGAGAGAAATCTGCAGAGAAGTTTTTAGTGTTTCTTTATTCTCCTCGCTATATTTTTCTTACTTTCTAAACTCAGCAGCGTCATTTGAGATCTTATATTTATTTTTGCACACTGCAATGTGGCTAGGAACTCTGTTTGTTGTGGGCGGACACAAGAAGAATTGGCTGCTGTCCGTAAACAGCTGGAAGCAGCTTTGTCTACCGTCGACAAGCTACTGGCTAATGTTCAAAGTTATGGCGGCATTGGGGGGCTGGGACGAGACCTGCGGCCTTTGGTGCCTTTGTAATCTCCTGGTGACCCGGCTGGCGCTGCATCTTCTGATTCGCAACATGTCCGTCCTCACTCGAGAGCAGGTGGCAGACAGTGGTGGGAACGCGTGTCGCTAGACGGAGGGCGAAAGAGGGAACAGGTGGCGCGGCTGGCTCCTCCGCCTTAGCAACAGGTACGAGGTGCTACCCACTGTTATGTATATTGTGAATAGCAACGGTCCTACGACACTCCCCTGCGGCACACCTGAAATCACTCTTACTTCGGAAGACTTCTCTCCATTGAGAATGACATGCTGCGTTCTGTTATCTAGGAACTCTTCAATCCAATCACACAATTGGTCTGATAGTCCATATGCTCTTACTTTGTTCGTTAAACGACTGTGGGGAACTGTATCGAACACCTTGCGGAAGTCAAGAAACACGGCATCTACCTGCGAACCCGTGTCTATGGCCCTCTGAGTCTCGTGGACGAATAGCGCGAGCTGGGTTTCACACGATCGTCTTTTTCGAAATCCTACAGAGTAGATTTCTAGTCTCCAGAAAAGTCATTATACTCGAACATAATACGTGTTCCAAAATTCTACAACTGATAGACGTTAGAGATATACGTCTATAGTTCTGCACATCTGTTCGACGTCCCTTCTTGAAAACGGGGATGACCTGTGCCCTTTTCCAATCCTTTGGGACGCTGCGCTCTTCTAGAGACCTACGGTACACCGCTGCAAGAAGGGGGGGCAAGTTCCTTCGCGTACTCTGTGTAAAATCGAAGTTGTATCCCATCAGGTCCAGCGGCCTTTCCTCTTTTGAGCTATTTTAATTGTTTCTCTATCCCTCTGTCGTCTACTTCGATATCTACCATTTTGTCATCTGTGCGACAATCTAGACAAGGAACTACTGTGCAGTCTTCCTGTGTGAAACAGCTTTGGAAAAAGACATTTACTATTTCGGCCTTTAGTCTGTCATGCTCTGTTTCAGTACCATTTTGGTCACAGATTGTCTGGACATTTTGTTTTGATCCACCTACCGCTTTGACATAAGACCAAAATTTCTTAGGACATTCTGCCAAGTCAGTACATAGAACTTTACTTTCGAATTCATTGAACGCCTCTCGCATAGCCCTCCTCACACTACATTTGCAGGCTAAGCTGTCTATTTGTAGCATCGTTCCCAGGGTTGATCGTGGTCCTCTCGTTTGGAGCAGATTGAAAGATCTAAACCAGAGGCTCAGACGACTCTGCGACGGTATCGGATGCGAATTTCTCGACTTCCGCTATCGGGTACACAATTGCAGAGTTATCCTTAATAGCTCAGTCGTGCACTACACTAGGAAGCGGCTACTAGGGTACCAGACTACGTGTGGCGTGCGCATGGGGATTTTTTAGGTTAGAGAAACCCTCCCTTGGGATCAAAGACGATTTGCCTGACAAATTAGCAACAATGTCCTCAGAGAGATAGAAAAGGTTAATTTGATGTTATTGAATTGCAGGAGCATCCAAGGAAAGGACACAGAAACAGTATCGCTTACTGAAGATTATAATGCACAGATAGTATTAGGAACAGAAAGTTGGTTGAAACTGGACGTTGATGACAACGAAATCCTAAGTGCAGATTCGAGCATTTATCATAAGGATCGTTTAGTCGCCAACTGTGGCGGCGTGTTTACTACAGTATATTTTTTTTTGTTTTTTTGTTTTTTTTTTTTTTTTTCATCAGTCTACTGACTGGTTTGATGCGGCCCGCCACGAATTCCTTTCCTGTGCTAACCTCTTCATCTCAGAGTAGCACTTGCAACCTATGTCCTCAATTATTTGCTTGACGTATTCCAATCTCTGTCTTCCTCTACAGTTTTTGCCCTCTACAGCTCCCTCTAGTACCATGGAAGTCATTCCCTCATGTCTTAGCAGATGTCCTATCATCCTGTCCCTTCTCCTTATCGGTGTTTTCCACATATTCCTTTCCTCTCCGATTCTGCGTAGAACCTCCTCAATCCTTACCTTATCAGTCCACCTAATTTTCAACACTCGTCTATAGCACCACATCTCAAATGCTTCGATTGTCTTCTGTTTCGGTTTTCCCACAGTCCATGTTTCACTACCATAGAATGCTGTACTCCAGACGTACATCCTCAGAAATTTCTTCCTCAAATTAAGGCCGGTATTTGATATTAGTAGACTTCTCTTGGCCAGAAATGCCTTTTTTGCCATAGCGAGTCTGATTTTGACGTCCTCCTTGCTCCATGCGTCATTGGCTATTTTACTGCCTAGGTAGCAGAATTCCTTAACTTCATTGACTTCGTGACCATCAATCCTGATGTTAAGTTTCTCGCTGTTCTCATTTCTACTACTTCTCATTACCTTCGTCTTTCTCCGATTTACTCTCAAACCATACTGTGTACTCATTAGACTGTTCGCCCGCATCTCGTGGTCGTGCGGTAGCGTTCTCGCTTCTCACGCCCGGGTTCCCGGGTTCGATTCCCGGCGGGGTCAGGGATTTTCTCTGCCTCGTGATGGCTGGGTGTTGTGTGATGTCCTTAGGTTAGTTAGGTTTAAGTCGTTCTAAGTTCTAGGGGACTGATGACCATAGATGTTAAGTCCCATAGTGCTCAGAGCTATTTGAACCAAGCCATTAGACTGTTCATTCCGTTCAGCAGATCATTTAATTCTTCTTCACTTTCACTCAGGATAGCAATGTCATCAGCGAATCGTATCATTGATATCCTTTCACCTTGTATTTTAATTCCGCTCCTGAACCTTTCTTTTATTTCCATCATTGCTTCCTTGATGTACAGATTGAAGAGTAGGGGCGAAAGGCTACAGCCTTGTCTTACACCGTTCTTAATACGAGCACTTCGTTCTTGATCGTCCACTCTTATTATTCCCTCTTGGTTGTTGTACATATTGTGCATGACCCGTCTCTCCTTATAGCTTACCCCTACTTTTTTCAGAATCTCGAACAGTTTGCACCATTTTATATTGACGAACACTTTTTCCAGGTCGACAAATCCTATGAAAGTGTCTTGATTTTTCTGTAGCCTTGCTTCCATTATTAGCCGTAACGTCAGAATTGCCTCTCTCGTCTCTTTACTTTTCCTAAAGCCAAACTGATCGTCACCTAGCGCATTCTCAATTTTCTTTTCCATTCTTCTGTATATTATTCTTGTAAGCAGCTTCGATGCATGAGCTGTTAAGCTGAATGTGCAATAATTCTCGCACTTGTCAGCTCTTGCCGTCTTCGGAATTGTGTGGATGATGCTTTTCCGAAAGTAAGATGGTATATCGCCAGACTCATATATTCTACACACCAACATGAATAGTCGTTTTCTTGCCACTTTCCCTAATGATTTTAGAAATTCTGATGGAATGTTATCTATCCCTTCTGCCTTATTCGACCGTAAGTCCTCCAAAGCTCTTTTAAATTCCGTTTCTAATACTGGATCCCCTATCTCTTCTAAATCGACTCCTGTTTCTTCTTCTATCACATCAAATCTTCACTCTCATAGACGCTTTCAATGTATTCTTTCCACCTATCTGCTGTCTCCTCTGCATTTAACAGTGGAATTCCCGTTGCACTCTTAATGTTACCGCCGTTGCTTTTAATGTCACCAAAGGTTGTTTTGACTTTCCTGTATGCTGAGTCTGTCCTCCCGACAATCATATCTTTTTCGATGTCTTCACATTTTTCCTGCAGACATTTCGTCTTAGCTTCCCTGCACTTCCTATTTATTTCATTCCTCAGCGACTTGTATTTCTGTATTCCTGATTTTCCCGGAACATGTTTGTACTTCCTCCTTTCATCAATCAACTGAAGTATTTCTTCTGTTACCCACGGTTTCTTCGCAGCTACCTTCTTTTTACCTATGTTTTCCTTCCCAACTTCTGTGATGGCCTTTTTAGAGATGTCCATTCCTCTTCAACTGTACTGCCTACTGCGCTATTCCTTATTGCTGTATCTATAGCGTTAGAGAACTTCAAACGTATCTCGTCATTCCTTAGTACTTCCGTAACCCACTTCTTTGCGTATTGATTCTTCCTGACTAATGTCTTGAACTTCAACCTACTCTTCATCACTACTATATTGTGATCTCAGTCTATTTCTGCTCCTGGGTACGCCTTTCAATCCAGTATCTGATTTCGGAATCTCTGTCTGACCATGATGTAATCTATTTGAAATCTTCCCGTATCTCCCGGCATTTTCCAAGTATACCTCCTCCTCTTGTGATTCTTGAACAGGGTATTCGCTATTACTAGCTGAAACTTGTTACAGAACTCAATTAGTCTTTCTCCTCTTTCATTCCTTGTCCCAAGCCCATATTCTCCTGTAACCTTTTCTTCTACTCCTTCCCCTATAACTGCATTCCAGTCGCCCATGACTATTGGATTTTCGTCCCCCTTTACATACTGCATTACCCTTTCAATATCCTCATACACTTTCTCTATCTGTTCATCTTCAGCTTGCGACGTCGGCATGTATACCTGAACTATCGTTGTCGGTGTTGGTGTGCTGTCGATTCTGATTAGAACAACCCGGTCACTGAACAGTTCACAGTAACACACCCTCTGCCCTACCTCCCTATTCATAACGAATCCTACACCTGTTACACCATTTTCTGCTGCTGTTGATATTACCCGATACTCATCTGACCAGAAATCCTTGTCTTCCTTCACTTCACTGACCCCTACTATATCTAGATTGAGCCTTTGCATTTCCCTTTTCAGATTTTCTAGTTTCCCTACCACGTTCAAGTTTCTGACATTCCACGCCCCGACTCGTAGAACGTTATCCTTACGTTGATTATTCAATCTTTTCCTCATGGTAACCTCCCCCTTGGCAGTCCCCTCCCGGCGATCCGAATGGGGGACTATTCCGGAATCTTTTGCCAATGGAGAGATCATCACGACACTTCTTCAATTACAGGCCACATGTCCTGGGATACACGTTACGTGTCTTTAATGCAGTGGTTTCCATTGCCTTCTGCATCCTCATGTCGTTGATCATTGCTGATTCTTCCGCCTTTAGGGGCAATTTCCCACCCCTAGGACAAGAGAGTGCCCTGAACCTCTATCCGCACCTCCGCCCTCTTTGACAAGGCCGTTGGCAGAATGAGGCTGACTTCTTATGCCGGAAGTCTTCGGCCGCCAATGCTGATTATTTATCAAAATTTAGGCAGTGGCAGGGATCGAACCCGGGACCGAAGACGTTTTGATTATGAATCAAAGACGCTACCCCTAGACCACGGGCGATATATCTCCATATCGGCAGCATATTGGCAAGGCAGGAGGAACAAGACTTTTGGTCAGGTGATTACAGGGTTATAAATACAAAATCAAATAGGGGTAATGCAGGAGTAGGTTTAATAATGAATAAAAAAATAGGAGTGCGGGTTAGCTACTACAAACAGCATAGCGAACGAATTATTGTGGCCAAGATAGACACAGAGGCCATGCCTACTACAGTAGTACAAGTTTATATGCCAACTAGCTCTGCAGATGATGAAGAAATTGATGAAATGTATGACGAGATAAAAGAAATTATTCAGGTAGCGAAGGGAGACGAAAATTTTATAGTCATGGGTGACTGGAATTGGTCAGTAGGAAAATGGAGAGAAGGAAACATAGTAGGTGAATATGGATTGGGGGGAAGAAATGAAAGAGGAAGCCGCCTTGTAGAATTTTGCACAGAGTATATCTTAATCATAGCTAATACTTGGTTCAAGAATCATAAAAGAAGGTTGTATACCTGGAAGAATCCTGGAGATACTAAAAGGTATCAAACAGATTATATAATGGTAAGACAGAGATTTAGGAACCAGGTTTTAAATTTTAAGACATTTCCAGGGGCAGATGTGGATTCTGACCACAATCTCTTGGTTATGAACTGCAGATTGAAACTGAAGAAACTGCAAAAAGGTGGGAATTTAAGGAGATGGGACCTGGATAAACTGAAAGAACCAGAGGTTGTAGAGAGTTTCAGGGAGAGCGTAAGGGAACAATTGACAGGAATGGGGGAAAGAAATACAGTAGAAGAAGAATGGGTAGCTCTGAGGGATGACGTACTGAAGGCAGCAGAGGATCAAGTAGGTAAAAAGACGAGGGCTAATAGAAATCCTTGGGTAACAGAAGAAATATTGAATTTAATTGATGAAAGAAGAAAATATAAAAATGCAGTAAATGAAGCAGGCAAAAAGGAATACAGACGTCTCAAAAATGAGATCGACAGGAAGTGCTAAATGGCTAAGCAGGGATGGCTAGAGGACAAATGTAAGGATGTAGAGGCTTGTCTCACTAGGGGTAAGATAGATACTGCCTACAGGAAAATTAAAGAGACCTTTGGAGAGAAGAGAACCACTTGTATGAATATCAAGAGCTCAGATGGCAACCCAGTTCTAAGCAAAGAAGGAAAGGCAGAAAGGTGGAAGGAGTATATAGAGGGTTTATACAAGGGCGATGTACTTGAGGACAATATTATGGAAATGGAAGAGGATGTAGATGAAGATGAAATGGGAGATAAGATACTGCGTGAAGAGTTTGACAGAGCACTGAAAGACCTGAGTCGAAACAAGGCCCGGGAGTAGACAACATTCCATTAGAACTACTGATGGCCTTGGGAGAGCCAATCATGACAAAACTCTACCATCTGGTGAGCAAGATGTATGAGACAGGCGAAATACCCACAGACTTCAAGAAGAATATAATAATTCCAATCCCAAAGAAAGCAGGTGTTGACAGATGTGAAAATTACCGAACTATCAGTTTAATAAGTCACAGCTGCAAAATACTAACGCGAATTCTTTACAGACGAATGGAAAAACTGGTAGAAGCGGACCTCGGGGAAGATCAGTTTGGATTCCGTAGAAATGTTGGAACACGTGAGGCAATACTAACCTTACGACTTATCTTAGAAGAAAGATTAAGAAAAGACAAACCTACGTTTCTAGCATTTGTAGACTTAGAGAAAGCTTTTGACAACGTTAACTGGAATACTCTCTTTCAAATACTGAAGGTGGCAGGGGTAAAATACAGGGAGCGAAAGGCTATTTACAATTTGTACAGAAACCAGATGGCTGTTATAAGAGTCGAGCGGCATGAAAGGGAAGCAGTGGTTGGGAAAGGAGTGAGACAGGGTTGTAGCCTCTCCCCGATGTTATTCAATCTGTATATTGAGCAAGCAGTAAAGGAAACAAAAGAAAAATTCGGAGTAGGTATTAAAATTCATGGAGAAGAAATAAAAACTTTGAGGTTTGCCGATTACATTGTAATTCTGTCAGAGACAGCAAAGGACTTGGAAGAGCAGTTGAACGGAATGGACAGTGTCTTGAAAGGAGGATATAAGATGAACATCAACAAAAGCAAAACGAGGATAATGGAATGTAGTCAAATTAAATCGGGTGATGCTGAGGGGATTAGATTAGGAAA
The DNA here is from genome assembly GCF_023864345.2 of Schistocerca serialis cubense. Lineage (NCBI taxonomy): Eukaryota > Metazoa > Arthropoda > Insecta > Orthoptera > Acrididae > Schistocerca > Schistocerca serialis. The sequence continues at coordinate 639,035,227 of NC_064638.1, forward strand.
TGAGACACTTAAAGTAGTAAAGGAGTTTTGCCATTTAGGGAGCAAAATAACTGATGATGGTCGAAGTAGAGAGGATATAAAATGTAGACTGGCAATGGCAAAGAAATCGTTTCTGAAGAAGAGAAATTTGTTATCATCGAGTATAGATTTAAGTGTCAGGAAGTCGTTTCTGAAAGTATTTGTATGGAGTGTAGCCATGTATGGAAGTGAAACATGGACGATAACCAGTTTGGACAAGAATAGAATAGAAGCTTTCGAAATGTGGTGCTACAGAAGAATGCTGAAGATAAGGTAGGTAGATCACGTAACTAATGAGGAGGTATTGAATAGGATTGGGGAGAAGAGAAGTTTGTGCCACAACTTGACTAGAAGAAGGGATCGGTTGGTAGGACATGTTTTGAGGCATCAAGGGATCACAAATTTAGCATTGGAGGGCAGCGTGGAGGGTAAAAATCGTAGAGGAAGACCAAGAGATCAATACACTAAGCAGATTCAGAAGGATGTAGGTTGCAGTGGGTACTGGGAGATGAAGAAGCTTGCACAGGATAGAGTAGCATGGTGAGCTGCATCAAACCAGTGTCAGGACTGAAGACCACAACAACAACAACAATTGGCAAAGCATTCATCTTCATGGACGATAATTCGTGCCCCCAATCGTGCACATCTTGTGAATGACTTCCTTCAGGATAACGACACCACTAGAATAGAATGGCCAGCATGGTCTTCAGACATGAGCCCTATCGACTTACCTGGGATGGATTGAAAAGGGCTGTTTATGAACGACGTGACCCACCAGCCAATCTGAGGGATCTACGCCGAATCGCCGTTGAGGAGTGGTACAATCTGGACTAACAGTGCCTTGATGAACTTGTTGTTAGTATGCACGACGAATACAGTCATGTATCAATACAAGACGACGTGATACTGGGTATTAGAGGTACCGATGTGTGCAGCAATCTGGACCACTACCTCTGAAGGTCTCGCTGTATGGTGGTACAACATGCAATGCGTGGTTATCATGAGCAATAGAAAGGGCGGAAATGATGTTTATGTTGATCTCTATTCCAATTTTTTGTACAGGTTCCGGAACTCTCGGAACCGAGGTGTTGCAAAATTCTTTTGATGTTTGTAAAATCAGTGATGGTCAGACATGCATTTTATGCGTTGCTTGACTGCTGTCGATAGTCTCCTTCCACAAATGCGTAAAACAATCTTTCAATTCCAACATTTTTATACTTCATTCTTATATCTCAATTCTTATAATTCTTGTTACGTTTATTCTTCAGGAAGAGCTGAGGCATTCCCTTGAACGATACCGATCGTAGGAAACATTCGAAACCTAGAAATTCCAAACAGCACGAGCATCGCGTGAAGGCAGATTTGACGCAGAGAAATTCCTTCGTATGAATCTCGCTCGGGAAAGAAACATCATTAACATTGCTGGAGATTTCACACGTTGGCAATAATTTCTTGGTAAACTACGCATAACGGAAACTGGCTCTCGCAATTTCACCGAAAAGAATTTCAAATAATTTCTCCATTCACTTATAATTTTTATTTGTTATGTAATTTGTTCACCAGACAAACAAATAGTAGACGAATATGGACAACGTTATTTCAGTACGCAGTAGAAAACATTCCTGGAGTAATCCTCTAACGACGTGGGTAAATAAATGAAAATCAAAAATAAGAATAAAAATCGGGCTTCGAACACGGGGCGGAAAGATGTGAAGCCACAACGCTAGCGACTGAGCAACCGCTTCCAGCCAATTAGTTACTCGCTAAAGGGCGCTTGAAGTGCCTCGTTGATTTTGTCCATCGTTTTCTCAGAAACGATCAAGTATCTACGGATAATCCAAGACATGTGTTTTGCTTATTTTAATCGCTCTTCCACTGAGCGAAGTTTCTGGGAAATCGGATTTTGGCACTTGCCGTGTTCTCCCTATAAGTGACGGTGGAGGTGGTGTAAAGAGCGACACCACTGGACAGTGGATGACAGTAAGAAATGACCTGAAGTGCTGAACAATGCTATACCTTGTGGCAGTTTGATGGAGCGTTACCTGCCATAATGTATGGTACTAACAGTGAAGAATGGAGGACGTGGTGTTACGCTTTGGGAGTGTTTTACACGATCTCAAATGGCTTTGTTCAAATGGCTCTGAGCACTATGTAACTTAACTTCTGAGGTCATCAGTCGCCTAGAACTTAGAACTAATTAAATCTAACTAACCTAAGGACATCACACACATCCATGCCCGAGGCAGGATTCGAACCTGCGACCGTAGCGGTCACGCGGTTCCAGACTGAAGCGCCTAGAACCGCACTGCCACATCGGCCGGCTTTCATAGTCTCCGGTTGTCACCTTATTGCATTCTAGAAAACACGAGAGGTGGAGGGATATGAATACATTTTACAGCATTGTGTGCTGCGTACAGTAGAGGAACAGTGCGGAGATAATAATGTTTAAATCATCAAGACAATATACCCTGTTATATCGCAGCATCCGTGAGGCAATGGTTTACGGACAGCTGAACGCTACAGAACCCCTTTGGGATTAATTGAAACGCGACTTCGCTCGATACCCGAGCGTCCAACATCATTACCTTCTCTGGTTTACGCTCTTGAGGAAACATGAGCTGCCATTCCTTCATAAAGATTGTCGCCAGGACAGTTCTAGCCATCATAAAGGCGAAGGTTGTATACACGCGATATAAATATCCAGCAGTCCGGATACTTTTCATTAAACTGTGTAGACGCAGATTTAGAAATAAAGTCATAACCAGACTCTGAGAGAATGAAAGAAATATGCCAGAAAATACATAAATAAAGTCCTTAATTACTCTTCTTAATTTTAAATGAATTCCTTCTCTACGCTTTTTAACAATACTGTAGTTTTTTGTCAGAACACTTTGTTAGCCAAGATCGCAACTATTTGTCCACTGATAACTACACTCATGCTCATAAATCAAGGATACTGCTGATACATGGTGAAACAACGCCCTGGTGGGCGGTTTGCTAGTTTAAATCACCTCGGGACATGACAAAGCGGTGCATTTGACCTGCGGCTGTCGCACGGTGGCGCTGGCAGCAGTCAACATACGCAGAGGTGTGTTGATGCGTGTCAGAGTACGGAGTAGCGAGTAAGTATGCAGACGTTTTCAGACATGCTAATGGTGACTGTGTGTTGCAAATGGTTCAAAAAACACATATTCATGACGTTATGAGAGGTTGAATACTAGGGCGACTGGAGGCTGGTCAAACATAGCAGGTCGTAGCATGGGCCCTCCGTGTGCCACAAAGTGTGATCTCAAGATTATGGCAACGATTCCAACAGGCAGGAAACGTGTCCAGCAGCTACAGTACGGGACGTCCACAGTGTACAATACCACAAGAAGACCGATATCTCACCATCAATGCCCGCAGACGGCCACGGAGTACTGCAGGTAACCTTGCTCGGGACCTTACCGCAGCTACTGCAACAGTTTCCTCCAGACACACGGTCTACAGACGAGTGAACAGACACGGTTTATTCGTCCGGAGACCTGCAAGGTGCATTCCACCGAACCATGGTCACAGAAGAGCCCGTAAAGCCTGGTGTCAAGAACGCAGTACATGGTCATTGGAACAGTGGTCCCAACTTATATTCACGGACTAGTTCAGGTATAGTCTGAACAGTGATTCTCGCCGGGTTTTCATCTGCCGTGAACCAGGAACCAGATACCAACCCCTTAATGTCCTTGAAAGGGACCTATACGGAGGTCGTGGTTTGATGGTGTGGGGTGGGATTGTGATTGGTGCACGTATACTCCTGCATGTCTTTGGCAGAGGAACTGTAACATGTCAGGTGTATCGGGACGTCATTTTGCACCAGTATATCCGCGTTTTCAGTGGTGCAGTGGGTCCCACCTTCCTCCTGATGGATGAAAACGCACGACCCCACCGAGCTGCCATCGTGGAGGTGTGTACCTTGAAACAGAAGATATCAGGCGAATGAAGTGGCCTGCCTGTTTTCCAGACCTAAACCCCATCGAGCACGTCTGGGATGCTCTCGATAAACGTATCACTGCACGTCTTGAAACCCCTATGACACTTCACGAACTCCGACAGGCACTGGTGCAAGAATGGGAGGCTATACCCCAGCAGCTGCTCGACCACCTGACCCAGAGTATGCCAACTCGTAGTGCGGCCTGTGTAGGTGTGCATGGTGATCATATCCCATATTGATGTCAGGGTACATGCGCAGGAAACAGTGGCGTTTTGTACCACATGTGTTTCGGGACTGTTTTCTCAACTTATCACCCACCGTGACTTACAGATCTGTGTCGTGTGTGTTCCCTATGTGCCTATGCTATTAGTGCCAGTTTTGTGGCACCACATTCTGCAATTATCCTTAATTTATGAGCATGAGTGCAGCTTCAGATATTTGAACTGTCGTCTTCAGATCACTTAGTACAAAGTAGTATAGACTTTATTGATTCTTTTTTATTTACAAGAAACACGTAGCAGAACTCTGAACAAAAGTGTTGCTTCTAGATCAGCAACATTATTATATTTTTCATTTGTTCAAACGTTTGCAGATACTAAAGAAGCACGTTTAGACTGCGATAATAAAATTTCACGAGTTCTTGTCTTACTATTCACGTCTGTTATACATCGCCTTTGCTTCCAGGTCGACAAAACGAGGCGAATCCGACACAGAAGCTACCTCGGGCGCCGGCACGAGACACAAGGTGGTGGTGATGGGCGCCGCCAAGGTGGGCAAGTCGTCCATCATCTCGCGCTTCCTGTACGGCACCTTCTCGGACAAGTACAAGCGCACGGTGGAGGAGATGCACCACGGCGAGTTCAGCGTGGCCGGCGTGCGCCTCACCCTCGACATCCTCGACACGTCCGGCGCGTACGAGTTCCCCGCCATGCGCGCTCTATCCATCTCCTCGGCGGACGCCTTCATCCTCGTCTACGACGTCAACGACGCGGAGACGTTCGACGAAGCGCGCGTGCTGCGGGACCAGATCCTCGAGACGAAGGCGGGAACGCCGGCTCCTATTGTCGTCGTCGGCAACAAAATCGACCTCGCCGAGGAGCACCGAGAGGTGAGTCTCAGCGATCGAGAACGTGAGCTAATCAACCACCAAATTTCCTTTATTTCTGAATAATTGCAGTCCCTGATGTAAGGGCAGTGTGACATATTTTATTAAATCACAAACGCTTTCGGAGCTACGAGTCCGTTGTCAAGGGCTGTGTGAGGTCAAATACTATAATACCACTTGGAAATGTGTGACCCATATCGTTTGTGTTACGGAGGCAGACAGTAGTTGAGAAGTGAGACAAGATTATAGCTTATTCTCCATGTTATTCGCACTGTACTTTGGACGTTAAATGTCAGATGTGTGTATGTGTTAAGCTGGATACGCTCGTTGTCCTGGTTCTGGGTGGCAGTAGTATGCACATTCATCCGTGGAGTACATCAGACTAGAAGCTATTTCTAACAGCTCGCCTGTGACACCATCGCGAGAGACGCAAATGGAAGGAGTGGCACCAATCATTTCGTAATGAAAGTAGGTTTTGTCGCGACGTCAATGACGGGCATTTTCGAGAGCAACGTCGACAAGAAGGGCAACAATTACCAGTACGTGCCGATAGTGACACACTACTACTGACATTTCGTGCTAGTCGATGAGGTGCCGCCTGATATCTGCATTGCTAAGTGCAACAGAAGATAGAAGCAGTTAACATTTAACAAAAAAAATGACTCTAGGCACTATGGGGCTTAACATCTGAGGTCATCAGTCCCCTAGACTTAGAACTATTTAAAGCTAACCTACCTAAGGACATCACACACATCCATGCCCGAGGGAGGATTCGAACCTGCGACCGTAGCAGCCGCGTGGTTCCTGACTGAAGCGCCTAGAACCGCTCGGCCACAGCGGCCGGTTTAATGATGAAGACGACGCAACAACATCCAGTCATCTCGGGGCAGGTGAAAATCCCTGCCCTCGCCGGGAATCGAACCCGGAACCCCGTGCTCGCTTTAACAATAAATATAAACTTTTTCAGTGCGTCTAATATCCTGTCTATTGACGGAATACAAATAAGTAGCTAACAGACTTGCCCTTGGCATACGCCCGCATCTCGTGTTCGTGCGGTAGCGTTCTCGCTTCCCACGCCCGGGTTCCCGGGTTCGATTCCCGGCGGGGTCAGGGATTTTCTCTGCCTCGTGATGGCTGGGTGTTGTGTGATGTCCTTAGGTTAGTTAGGTTTAAGTAGTTCTAAGTTCTAGGGAACTGATGACCATAGATGTTAAGTCCCATAGTGCTCAGAGCCAGCCTTGGCATACGGCATAGCTATCTCCATTTGTGAACCACGTGGGGACAGATTGTGCAAAGAACTAGCCGCAGAATTCGAAGAAACCGTCAGGGCGCCTGCATAACCAAGTAGTTATGACAAATTCTGCCGTTGAGAAAACTACACAAACTCTACTAGATTCACTCAAAGTGCGTTCTTTGTCGCCCTGACTGCGAATTACGTGCTGGAAGCTCTCGAAAGGTCACATGAGTGGCTTAAATGCCACAGACACAGGGAATTATCGTTTCACAACTGCGAAGACTCCTCGTCTCAACCATTCTCCATGTTTCATTTCAGTACAAATTTCACGATATAAGATGAATGATGTACAATGATGAACGTCATGTAGCGAGAGAGAGAAAATCTTAGTAACCTCAAAAGCAATTAAAGCTCAAACCAAAATTCCCTCTTGTTAGCTTGATATAGAATGGAACTGCAATCGTCATAAGAATGAAAGGCCTTGGAATAAAGGCGAGTGTCTCATATTGTTCGGTACCATTCTGAGTCCTATTCTTCGGTTGTGGTGGAACAAGCAGCCTACACTTACGCTTACGACGGCCAGTGACAGAAGTAAACAAGAGGAGTCCCTGAAATCGCTAGATCACCACAGAGATGATTTGGTGCCACTCTCAGCACTCTGAAATTGTGTGTGTCCGGAAGAATGCGCGTACGCTGTAGACTCGTAAGACACAGAACTGCATTTTCCCTAGTTAGTCAACGAAGGAAAATTGGGAGAAAAATTTCATGTAGATGACAGTTTTAGAAGGGAGTGTCATCGACATGATACTAAAAATCCTGACCGGTGGCGTGTGAGCGCGGGGGTGCTGGGAGAGGTGGGGTCGTTTAAAGATAATATTTTCATGCTATTCTCAAATATGTCGAAAACAGCGGCTTCTAGCGAAAATGATTCCCAGCATAAAATCAAACTACACTGAATTTTCAAGTAAAAACATCGTTTCATTTTTTCTCTAGTACTAATATTTTCAGCACTGCAGGAGATGGAATATCGCAGATTATTAAAAAAAAGTTTTATGCATGAAATTAACGTTTATTGTTAAAAAAAGAAGGTTGAGAAGAAATATTACTTGGATCTACCACATCTAAATACAACAGAACCGTATCAACGGATAATCTGTGTTCTGGGGTTTAGCAGGGTGGAAGGGGACAACGGAGGTTAGTACTGTGAGGGAAGGTATGTCGGTGAATTTACCTCTTTCAAAGGTCTGCAAATCTGAAGAGCGAACAGGCGATTTCCTACTCTCTTATCGCACTACCACACTAAAGCGTGTTTCACAAAGCTGTACCGAATCTTCCACAGCTCGCCTTATGAATCGAGGGCGAAACAGTATTCTGCCCAGGCACTTTTATTTTTCAGAAAATGGCTAAGCACTAAATGGAATACACATATGTGAGTTACTAATAATGCAAACGTAAGAAACACACTGGACACAATCTACGTAAATGTCTAAACGCTGTTGTAGAGGGGTATGAAATGTATTTATTTTTTTTATTTAACCTGATTTGATTAGGGCCATCAGACCCTCTCTTACGTCGGAACAGGGTTTCACACATAGAGTATCTTTTTTACATCGTAGCTATCTAAGAAATAACAGTTTGAATATGAAAACTAGTATTAAATTGATTTGAGTGTCTATAGTTAAAATGTGAGTAAATAATACTGACTATGAACTTAAAAAATAATACTGTCAGTACTCATACTACTGCTGCTGCTGCTGCCACTGATAATAACAGCAGTAATGATAGTAATGGCAATAATAACAGCAATGATAGTAGCAGATGTAAAAGGAATTTATTGTAGTATAAAGTAGATGATTTCTGATTCAGCGACTTTTGGAGAAATGAAATATAAGGAGACTGCACCAGCTAAAAATACTGGGAAATGAGAAAGAGCTGGTTGGAGAGAAGGATTTGCAATGATAACGACTGCAAAAATTGGCTCTGAGCACTATGGGACTTAACTTCTGAGGTCATCAGTCCCATAGAACTTAGTACTACTTAAACCTAACTAACCTAAGGACACCACACACATCCATACCCGAGGCAGGATTCGAACCTGCGACAGTAGCGGTCGCGTGGTTCCAGACTGTAGCGCCTAGAACCGCTTGGCCTCCCCGGCCGGCTAACGACTGCATCCACGGACATGGTAATTATTATTGTTGCTTTAGCAGATACGTCGTAAACTATCTTCTGAAGCTGGAGAAGTTATTCAGTTCTCTAACATAATGAGGGATATTATTCCAGAGTCAGGTTCCTGCTACTGAGAAGCAGTCCAAGGAAGTGGCTGAGCGATGAAGTCGGACAGAAAGGCTTTTGCTCTGCTGAGAACAGGTGTTTCTTCCATGTTGTTCAGAGAAGAGCATTACGGTCGAGGAGAGATTAAGGGACAGTGTACATTGATAAGATGGTACAGGAAACAGAGAGTATGGAAATCTCTGCGCTTGTCTGTTCGAAACCAGGGTGAAATACGACCAAAGAGTCGAACATCACAGATATAACGCACACAGGCGTTCATAACCAGTTCCAGGCGCCGTGAGCTTTCCTGAGAAAGATCGTGCAGGTTAACATCGCTGTAGTCAATAATTGGAAGTTTCTTTTCCAGGTCAAGAGGGGCGGGCTTTTTACAATTAGATAGGGGATGGAGAGATATATGCTGATGCCTGCAGTTACGTGCTCAGTCCAATTTATATTTTCATCTAATATTATTATTACACTCTTTGCAGAGGGAGAGAAGTTGATAATTGTCACTTTTAGGATTAACGACAGTAGGGATTCCCGATATTTCGAGCTTATGAGCCTAGAATGACCAGTACCACTTGGATTTTGGTTGGATTGAGTTTTAATCATATATCCGGCGCACATACCGATAGTGCACCCTGGTCGGAATTGAGATTCTCGATAGCTGTCTTCAGGCTTATTGGTTTTGTACTTAGATACAACTGGTATCTGCTGTAGAATAAAACCCAAAACACATTTTACCCCTTAATTCGGTTC